>NW_023270854.1:21656258-21718567 GCF_011800145.1 Mirounga leonina
AAGAAAGAAAGAAAGAAAGAAAGAAAGAAAGAAAGAAAGAAAGAAAGAAAGAAAGAAAGAAAGAGTGAGTCATACCCAAGATTGGAAAGCCCAGAACTATAAAGATGTAAACTGTAGAGACGGTCCCTTCCAAAAACATTTGCAATTGAGTACATTCTAATCAAAATGTCAACTCCTGTCTTGAGGGAAACTTTCAAAGTCAACTAAAATTTCATGCAAATAGAAAGGGCCAACAAAAGCCAAAATACACTGGAATAAAGAGCAAAATAGGAAGATACTCTTACAGAGTCCCTGAAGTACTTTAGTGCTATAGTAATCAAAGTGACATGCTGATGCAAGGAGAGATATATAGAACACTGACAGAGAATACAGAGCTCAGAAACATAGCCTACATTAATGGATCCTCAATATACATTTAGCAGGATGCTATATGGCACTACAGAGCAGTGACAGAAGGATGATCCTTTCCGTAGAGGGGCAGAAGAGAACTGATAAGGGGAAAAATGAAAGGGATATTGATAAGATAACAATGAAATTAAAACCCTACCTCCCACCATATCCAACAGTCAGGTGCAGTCAATGCCTAAGTGTAGAAAGTAAAATGATAAAACTTTTAGGAGATAATAAAGCAGTATCTTGACAATCTTGGGGTAGGGTAGGATTGCTTAAGCAAGACAGGAAAAAGCAAAACTAAAAAGGTAGGAAGGAAGGAAGGAAGGAAGGGAGGGAGGAAGGAAGGAAGGAAAGAAGGAGGAAGCCAGGCAGGGGGGCGGGCAGGGAATTTTTTTAAAAAGAAGAAGAAAGAAAAAAGTTAAAACTAGGCCATTGCTCAAATTGTTCCTCTTGAAATTGTCCCAAGTCTGCCAACTTTGTTACCAGTATGTCACATGGCAAGTAGACACATGAGAGGAAGTTTTTAGAAACTTTTATAAAAATTGGACATGGAAAATTTATGTCTACTGGGCCCATTTTAAAAGTTATGTTTGCATATCAAATGCCTTTATTTTTATTTATTTTATATTAATTCATTTCATTGTATTTTACCAACGTAATAGCTAATGCCTAAGAAAAAAATTTAATGATGTGCAGAGTTTGAGAAGTAGTGAAATAGCAATGAATTTAAGATTAATTAAAAAAATAATTCTATTCATGAAAAGATACTCCACGATTCATTAAAAGACACTTTCAAACCACAGAATGCAAGAAAATGTTTTGGGTTCTTTAATTATTTGATGTGTTAAATGCACGTGTAAAACACCAAAGAAAAGGGACCCCTGGGTGGCTCAGTTGATTAAGCATCTGACTCTTGATTACTGCTCAGGTCATGATCTCGGGGTCGTGGGATCAAGCCCCACATTGAGCTCCATGCTTAGTGAGGAGTCTGCTTGGGATTCTCTCTCTCCCTCTACCCCTCACCCCCATAAATAAATAAATCTTAAAAAAACAAAACAAAACAAAGAAAAAGGCTTAATATTAAATGCAATAGTTGTACCCTATAGCAAACTTATAAAAACTCTCCTTGTAGCTTCTTTCATATCTCTACAGGGGTGTATTTCTTTCTTGATCTATCTAAAATTTTAGACATTATTTATTGACTTCTTAAAATGATAGCTGAGGATTTATACCACCATTCCACTTCCAGTGTATTGCTATTGAAATTACCCATATTGGTTACCATTGAAACTTACAATACAATACCCATTACTCTATTTCTTCTTTATTCAGTGATATTTCCTGACTTCATAGTTCGTAACAAGAGAATATTACTGTCTCTATCCATTGGTTTTTGTTTGCTTATTTTTTAAATCACTCTTCCTTTTTGTCATCTACTGTGTGCCAGATACTTTTTTACCCTTTCAGGATAGATTTGATAATGTCTTGTTCATTGATTCAAAAAGGTCAAAATTAATAAATGCTGTTTACATTTTCAAAATTATGTAAATATTGCTTCCTGATGGGCCAAGTAGTACACAATAATGACTTTTTTTGGTCTTATTTTTAATTTTTCTAGGCATTTATATTTCTTTAAAAAAAAGAAAAAAATAATTGCATTAATAATATCATTTTCTTCAAACATTCCATCAAATCTGCCAAATCCCTTCTGATGCAGTCTGGCTTGGTTGCTGTCTTTGTCAACTGCTCTTCTAGGGTGTTCCTTCATTGTTTTCTCTTACTTTGCATCCACTGCTACTTGTAGTGGGTTTAATTTTACCCACTACCCTCCCAACAAAAAAGATATGTCCATGTCCTAATCCCTAAAACCTTCTTTAAAAAAGGGGGGCATTGGGGGGTGGGGGAGCGTGTCTTTATAGATGTAATTAAGAATCTTGAGATGAGAAGATCATCCTTGGATTATCCATGTGGGTCCTAATTCCAATTATAGCTATCCTTATAAAAGAGAAGTAGAGAGGGTTTGGAGACAGATGGACAAAGAAGACCCCTAAGAAAGGAGGAGGAAATGCTATTGTGGATTTGAAGTGGATTGATAACAGTCACAGGCCAAGCCACGCCTGGAGCCAACATAAGCAGGAAGAAGCAAACAACAGATTCTCCCTAGAACCTCCAGAGGGAAGACAGCCCTGCTGACACCTCGACTTCAAACTTCTGGTTTCCATCACTCTAAGTGAATGAGCATGTGTTGACATAAGCCACCCAGTTTATGGTACTTTGTTACAGCAGCTTCGGGAAACACACTAGTCAGGGCCAGGGCTGATGAGATCGGTGAGGCAGATGCCTTACATGCAAACTTTAATGGGGCACCAAAAACCTCAATTTGAAGATAAAATGATGTTTTAAATGCAGTTTTTAAATTAAATGAATGCAGAAAACCCATGGTGGAAAAAACCACCAATATTTTAAAAACAGGAGAATCCGAGCCTAAACGTGTAGGACACATTTTGGGACTCACCTTGGTCCAGCCCGGCTGCTGGTCAACTACTCTCTAGTTCTTGGCTCCCTTGGTTACAACAAGTAACTTCCTAGGAAAAGTACGAGATATGTAATTTCTAAGCCCTTGGGTATCTAACAATGACTTTATCTTCTTTTTTTAAGATTTCATTTATTTATTTGTCAGAGAGAGAGAGAGCACACAAGCAGGGGCAGTGGCAGGCAGAAGGAGAAGCAGGCTCCCCGCTGAGCAGGGAACCAGATGCAGGACTCCATCCCAGGACCCTGGGATCATGACCTGAGCCAAAGGCAGACGCTTAACTGACTGAGCCACCCAGGCATCCCAAACAATGACTTTATTTTATCCTTACATCTGATCAACAGTCTGAATGTTTAAGGATTCCTAGATTGGAAAAAAAAAAATTCCAAAATAAATAAGAAGCTTTGCTTTTGTATCTTTTTTCATCCAGTTTGCTGAGTCAGGTGGTAACTTGTTTGGGAAACTTATCTATCCCTCCACTTTCTCAAATTGTGTAATAGATTCAGTGTAAGCCTTTTTCTTTCATCTAATTCAACACTTGACAGGACTTCTTAATTAGAAGACATATCAGGGAAACTATTTTATATATTTTTAAATGTGTTCCCCTTCCGTTTTATCTTTTCTTTCTTCTGGTATTCCTATTAGGCAGATAGTAGAAATCTTGACCCCATTCTCTTATCTTTGCTTCCTTCCAACTTTCTTTTTAAGAGAACAAGTCTTAAAGGTTCCTTCTCTTCCATCTTCCAAACCTTCGATTTTTTAAAATTTCTGTTTATATGTAAATTTCTCCAATTGTTTCTTTTTTGGAGTTACTGGTTTATGAATACATTGTTTTCTTAAGTTTCTCTAAGATTATTCATTAGTAGTTATTTAAAAACTCTGTTTCCCTGCATTATCTGGAAATTACTTAATTTTTCTGATTTTTAAAGTTTGTCATTGCCTTCCTTTATTGTGTTGTAAGAATTCTTAAAATGGTTGGTGACCCTTTGCTGTGAATTTATATTTAAGTGTGAACCAACAGAAATATTTACCTGGGTCTCCGCAGGTTGGAGAGACTGTCAGAGTCAAATTCTTTACCGTGTGAGTGACCGGGGAGCTCCCTATTGTGCCGGGAACCTCTCTATGCCAAAAGGCAGAGTTCTTTGCTATTCTAGATCTCCCTACACAGTCCACTCATATTTTCAGAGAAGATCCTTCCTGTTTGACTTATGAAGTAGTGACTATTTGTTAGGTATTCTGCACAAATGGGTAGGGCAGAAGACAGCTGTAGAGACAATCAATTGGATATTTTGTTAATATCCCCTCCCCATTTCCCTTTTTTTTCCCTCCTTCCTACCTCGGGGTTCTCCTTGGTAGTCAAGCTTCTGCCAGGCCGTTCAACACCATCCTTGGCTGTGATCCACCCAGGGCACTCTAGACCAGTGGTTATAAACTGATTGTGCAACAGAATCACCTGGAGGGCTTGTTAAAATACAGATCCCTAGGCAACACCAGAGAGCCTCAATCAATGGGTCTGGGGTAGGGCCCATTAATTTGCATTTCGAACAAGCTCCCAGGTGATGATCACACAGCTGATCAGGGACCACTCTGTGAACCACTGCTCACAGCTAACCTAACTTGCCTGAATATCACAAACATCCGGGGCTTTCTTTCCAGAACTGTTCTCCGGTCCCACATCACTCTGACAATTTCAAATTGGTACGCTTATCTGCCCCCCCTCCTCCGGAGATGATCATCAAGGAAATTTGGTTGGCTGCAGCTTCTTCAGGCTTGCTTCATTTCTCCCCTCCTGCGTCTGACTTTTGTTGTCTACAGATTGTTGCAATCTGTTGTGGACATATGCCCCACATTTTTTTATTTATTATTTTGGGGTTGTACCTTCCAATTCTTACAAACTTTTTCTATCAGTGCCTCAAGTGTTTTGGGGAAGAGATAAAGTTTAGTTGGTAAATAAGTCATCTTCAAATGGAACTCAGTTAAAGATATAAAATATAAAGATGACCCCTTCCCTTTGGCTACCAACTCAACTGGCACTCGGACCACAAAATTGATATGAAGTATTCATCAGGTAAGAGGAAATATTTTCAATATTAGGCACTGAAAGGCCAAAATCCTAGTTTCAGATGTCTAACTGAAAGCTTAAGCTTTAATACAAAAGGTATTAAGTTTCTGGGATCTAGTATGTATGTATGTATGTATGTATGTATGTATGTATGTATGTATGATTTATGGGATCTAGTAATTTAAACCCAAGCTCTCGCACTGAAATTATTTCCCTTTGTAAAGTTCTTTCCAGTTGCTGCCATTCTTCCCAGTAGCTCCCAGAGGAAGTGGTAGGGATGCTACCCCCATTAAAAGTACGAAAGGTTTGAAGTACCATGACATGATATCCATGGCCACACAGTCAATCCACCTTCGAGGAATTGTGCCCAAAGCACTCTGAAAACCAGGCAGTGGACCAATTCACAAAATTCATTTTCTTGGCAATGAAAATATTTGCATACACTTGGATATGTATTAAAGCAGGAAATCTCCAGGAGAAGCAAGACAGATAGATGTGTACTGTATTATAATGACTTTGCCTTTAGAAGCAAGAAATTAGAGATATAATGCTGACTCATTCCTTGGGGAGTTTCTGCTTTGGCTAAGTCTTTATCATGAAGAACAAACAACCCCCAAAATAAAATAAAATAAAATAAAATAAAATCACTGTGATGGATCAGAAACTGTACTGGACTGAAACCTCCTTGAAGGGAGGGGATTATCTAAACTGAGCTCTTTTATCTTTTCAAATAGAGAATACAGTCAGCTATGTTACTGACCCTAGAGACCTGTTTCTACATTTTGCATGATAGCTTCTTAATAGGCCCTCCCACAGTAGTTTCTCTGATGAAGTATCTTAGACAGTAACTATCAGCCAAAGGGAAGGGAATGAAAGCAGAATAAATTTTCAACTCTAAACTTATTAAACCTCTAGCACAAATCATCACATCACTTCTGCCAACCATGACAATCCACAGACATGCATTTAATCAGGGTCTCTCTCAAAAATAAATTGCTGGTGCCCCACAATACACACAAACCTCTTGCTATTATTCTCCTGATATTCATGGTTTACTGACTGTTTTTAATCATGGTACAATGGGATATTCTTGAAAGAATAACTATTAACATGAAGTTCCTTAACCAAGAAGTGTTCAGCATGAATTGATAAAATTACAATCTATTTATTTGCCATTACAATACCATTTAATAAAGGGGATATGGTAATTAATAGCTTCCAATAATCCAAAAAGATTCAACTATAATAAGTAAAAAGAAGACACCACAGAATAAATAACTACATTATAAAATAAAAGAGTGGGGTATCACAGAGCAAGGTATGGTGCTTTATTCGTAAACTTGAAAAAATATACATGTTATATTCGGGATATATCAGAGTCATCTGGAAAGCTAATAAAGAAAATAGCTTCACTGAAGAAGGACAAGGCCTGGACCTGGTATTTTTACCAAGTTCCTTAAAAAGCACTGCACTTAGGAGTTAAGTAAAATATGGGAGAGGTAAGGAAAGAGGAGAGAGAGAGAGATCAACATTACAGAAGGCTTTTGATATTAAAGAAATTCCTACCTCCCATTTTAAATAGATAAAATACCAAGAGAAAACTTCTTAGAGATCTCTCTGAAACAATGTCTCCATCTCCATCTCAATATTCATGAGAATATAATGATCCAAAATATCTTTGGGTTCTGAATACTGACTCACTAGTGTGTCTATGTAGAGGAAGTTTCCAGCCTCTCTGTCCACACCTGGAGTACAGGGTAAAAAAGAGAGACTATACCCAACATCTGAAAGAAGCCTAGTGGCTACTGAAGGGAGAACACGCTAGAGAAATCAGCAATACCAGCTAACAAGGGGCTTGGGCATATTGCTTTTTAATTTGAATAAATAAGTTTCAAAATTGAACAGAACTGAAAAATAAGTATCATTTTATCCATTTAGTTTAAATATTGGATTCATTTTTTTACGCACAATAATTTTTCTTTACTGGAAAAAAAAAATATATATATATATGGTCTCCATCTCATGCCTGCTTCCAGGTTTGTGTATGAGGCCTATTGTTCATGCTGACATTGGGCCACCCAGGGCTCAGCTCTTCCCAGACAACACTGAATAAAAGGCCCACTGAGGGTTGGGGCACCTGGGTGGCTCATTCAGTTAGGTCAAAATCTTGATTTCAGCTCAGGTCATGATCTCAGGGTCCTGGGATTGAGCCCTGTGTAGGGTTCCATTCTCAGCATGGAGTCTGAATGAGATTCTCTCTCTCCTTCTCCCTCTTCCCCTCCCCTCCACTTGCACGCACACACGCACGCATGCTCTCTCTCTAAAATAAATATATAAAATCTTTTTTTTTTTAAAGGCCTACTGAGGCTTGAAACGGGGAAACATTTCTGAAAGGGAAAGCAGTTATTACTTAAGAACAGAAAAGATGAAAGCCCCAGTTTCCCTCTGTGAAGGCTGGATGGGAGGGGGGCCAAGAACACTCACTGTCCTGACCACCTTGGCATGTCAGGGACCATATAAAGGAACCAAATGATCTCTGGACTATGGGGCCTTGAAGGATGTGGATGATGAACTTTGAATACTTTAATGCTCTCAGTTTATGATCATGAACAAATATCTTGACTACAATATGAAGATTTCAATCTTTTCTGAATCCAAGATCCTGTGACTCTCCAAATCCCCACTGTCTGGGTTGTTTCTATACTATAACTAAAATCTTTTGACTCATGGTTTGATTACTTGACACCCAGATAAACAGAGAAGTCCTGGGATCTAGGAATCAGGGACTTAACCATCAGCTCCCCTGCCCTGTAATTCCCACCCCTCAGTGATGATTCATGTTTGGTTACTGCCCACAGCCCTGGATGGACACTAAGACACTGTAATGTTGTGCCCACTGTGACGATATCAGGGAAGATGACAGACATGGTTTCCCCTGCATTCAGGAAGCTTCCATTTTAGTGGGGTAGGCAGGTGCTAAAAAAATAATAATAAAATTATAACCAGCAATCCTTATGAAGGACATTTGATGCATGGTGCTCTGATAGCAATTAGCAGTGAGTCCTAGAGAAAACAATGGATATTCCAGAAAAAGTGACATCAAAACATAACTCTGGGGTGCCTGAGTGGCTCAGTTGGTTAAACGTCTGCCTTTGGCTCAGGTCACGATCCCAGGGTCCTGGGGATTGAGTCCGAATTGGGCTCCCTGTTCAGCAGGGAGTCTGCTTCTCCCTCTCCCACTGTCCCTCCCCTCCTGCTCATTCACTCTCTCTCTTTCTTTCTCTCTCTTTAGTAAATAAGAAAATTCTTAAAACACACACACACAGAACTCGGTAGAATGAATAGGAATGGGCTTAACCAAGAGGAACTGAAAAGAAGATCTCCAGGAAATGACTCCATATTCCAAGTCTCAGTGTGGGAGGAAACAGCTTACTCAAGGAACGGAAAAAGATTATAATGACTAGAGCATGGCATAGAAACTAGTGGATGAAGTTGGCTGTGGAGGAAGGAGAGAAAAGTGGAAGGAAAGGATGGAAGGAGGAAGCCAGATCATGCAGGACTTTTAGGTCATTACAGTTTAGATTTGATCCTAGAAACACAGGAAATGATTGAACAACTTCACATATTTTCAAAAGATAATTTTATCCTCTGTATGTAAAATAGACTGTCATCTAATTAACAGACAATTGTAGGAGAAGGAGTTGACGGATGATGGTGGCTTCTGTTTAAGTTAGAGCCAGTAGACATAGAAATAAACACAACAAGAAATACAGTTATAGAGAGACAATCTTTGGCAAAGTAGCAAAGGCAAAATTATGGAGAAAGGATAGAAATGATGCTAGAACAACTGGACAGCTACATAAAAAATAAGGAATCTAGACACACCTTACACCCTTTATAAAAAGTTACTCAGAATAGATCATATATCTGAATGTCAAACAAAAAACTCCTAAAGGATAACATAGGAGAATACATAAATGGGCTTGGATATAGTGGTGACTTTTTAGAGATGACGCCAGAAGTATGATCCATGAAAAAAAAAAAAGATAAACTGGATGTCATTAAAATTAAAAACTTCTGCTCTGTGAAAGCCACCGTCAAGAGGATGTGAAGACAGAATACAGACTGAGAGAAAATGTTTGCAGGAGACATAGCGGATAAAGCACTGTCATCTCAAATATGAAAGAACTCTTAAACTCAACAATATGAAAATGAACAGCTCAAAAAATGAGCAAAAGGGCTGAACAGACACTTTCCCAAAGAAGATATGCAGATGGCAAATAAGCATATGAAAAATGCCCCATGTCCTCTGTCATCGGGAAAATGCAAATTAAAACAAGATACCATTACACGCCTAACAGAATGCCAAAATCCAGAACACTGAAGACACCAAATAATAGTGAGGATGTGGAGCAACAGGAACTCACAGTCACTGCTGGTGGGAATGCAAAATGGTACAGCTACTTTGGAAGACATTTTGCCAGTTCCTTATAATACTAAACATACTTTTACCATACAATCTAGCAATCCCATTCCTTTGTATTTACCTAAATGAATTGAAATTCATGTCCACACAAAACCTGTGTATGAATGTTTATAGCAGCTTTATCCATATTTGCTAAAACTTAGAAGCAACCAAGATGTCCTTTGGTAGGTGAAGGGATAAATGAACCATGGTACATCCAGACAATGGAATATCATTCAGCACTAAAAAGAAAGGAGCTATTAAGCCATGAAAAGACATGGAGGAATGTTAAATGGATATTACTCAGTAAAAGAAGACAATCCGAAAAGGCTGCATACTATATGATTCCAACCATATGACATTCTGAAAAAAGCAAAATTAAGACAGTAAAAAAAGATCAGTGGTTGCCAGTAGTTATATATTTCATTATATATTTGTCAAAACCAATAGAATACACAACACCAAGAGTGAACCCTTAAGTAAACTATGGACTTTGAGTGATATTGATATGTTTGGTATAGTCTCATCAATTGGAATAAATGTACCACTCCAATGTGGAATGTTAGTAATGGGAGAAGTTGTGCGTGTGTGGGGAAATAGGATATATGGGAACTCTCTGTATCTTCTATTCAATTTTGCTGTGAACTTCACAGTGCTCTCAAAAAGTAAGTCTATTTAAAAGGGGAAAAAATGTTTCTTAGAAAGACTAGACATGGCTCGCTATTTGATAAGAATGTTTTAAGTAGATGACAGAGAGAAAAAGTAAATTGCCCAGGTTTCTGTCTTGGACAACTCAATGGATGGGGTATCATTCACTGCAGTGGGGCTTACAGGAAGAGGGAAGAAAGAGGATAATGAGGCAAGAGAAATGGAAAAGGAAATCAGATTCCTGGTTTAAACTACTTCGAGTCCTTTAGTCCTTGCCCCCCCTCCCCACTCTTTTTTTTTTTTTTTTTTAATTTGGAGTCTAGCCTGCATCTCCTAACACATTTCATTGGAAAATGTCAGCCACTTATGGACTAGGCGTAGCTTGATTCTGATAGAAAAGTGCAAATAAAAACAGATGTCCTTGTACACATTAAGAAAAAGCATGATGGCTTAGAGCAAAGAATGTGATTTTGAGGTCTAAAAGACCTGGGTTTCAAACTTGCTTTGCATGTTCCTTAGCTGTGGGGTGAATTATTTAAACTGTCCCTCAGTTTAAATATCCCCCTAAGGGATACGGCATGCAGGGTGGTTGGGAGGGACATAAATTATGTTGTTGTTTTTTAGGTAAGTGTCACAAAGTTGGTCCTTACACCATAAAAGTAAGTGTTGGGATTATACACTGGGTGCTTCTCACATTTTAACATGAATTTGGCAGCTGTATAAAAATACAATACAATTAGGTGGGAGTGAAATCATGTTGAATACATACCCAAAAGTGGTGATTTCCGGAATTCTCCTGAAATTCAATCTATGAGTGGAGACTTGATACCGTACCTTGTATTTATTTTTTTGTTGTTGTTAAGAATTTTTTTTTTAATTTGACAGAGACAGAGAGAGCACAAGCAGGGGGAGGGGCACGGGGAGAGGGAGAAGCAGACACCCCGCTGAGCAGGGAGCCCGATGCGAGGCTCAATCCCAGGACCCTGAGATCATGACTTGAGCTGAAGGCAGACGCTTAACCCGCTGAGCCACCCAGGCGCCCCAATACCACACCTTTTATTGAAGATACTCTACCCTCTTCTAGAAGGGAGCTTATGGTTTGTTCTTTTATGTAAGCCATACCAGTAGTAAGTCCTCACGACATTTCAAAGCTCCATTCCAAATGGTAACATGCAGATTTCTCTTCTCTTGCCTCCTTGGTCTTTCCTTCCCCAAAAGTAGTTCTTTCAAAGGTTTAACTGTAGACATTCTGAGTATACAAAGGGTGCCTATATTATTAAAGAATTAAATAATATAGACTAAGTACCTACTGAGTGCTAAATATGACAGAGGGGGAAACAATCAAACAAAAAACACAACCGCCAAGAAGATTTAACAACAAACCACACCGAAATTCAAAAAAATAAAGTAAAGCTTTAGGGAAAAGGTCTTATGCCATCCACGAAATAATACGAATGTGGAAATAAACAGACCAGGGACTAAGGATTCTCCAATCAGTTGGGGTTTCCCCTGCAGAGAGGTGGCATAGCAGACCTCCTGGGTAGCACTTTAGTCTAAACTGTTGAGGGCAGTGGAGTGGAGCTCTCTCTGCTTTCTGTAGGACAGGCAGAGTGGCCAGTATGACTGGGAGTCTTCGTGATGAAAACTGGCAGCCTTCACCTGTGCTGACCACATTTGTAGTCTTTTCCCCCCATTGGTGACCTACCACATGTAAACCTTCTTTCTGCCTCTAATTTCTGAGGCACAGCAGCCGAGCAAAAAAATATGAAAAGGTTACTCATTATAAACTGAAAAATGGATAAACTCATAATTTCTCAAACATGTGAAACACATGTCCCCCAGGTAAGACCTTGCACTCCAAATGTCAGGCCAGAGTGAATTCTTAAAGCCGAGTTACATAAAGCTCCGAAAATGGAGTTTATAATGAAAACGTTGACAGGCTCTTGTAGCCACTGTAGTATAGAAAATTTAATATGTCACCTTGTTTTACAAGATTTTACTGGCAAAGAAGAAAATTAAAACATTTAACATCTTTCACTTCACCAAATTGCTTCCCTCCTCCAAAGTGTGGTGCCATTTGTAATGCTATTTCATTTATAAACATCCCTTTTATTGTCACTGGCCCGGCTCAGCTTTACACCCCACGTTTCCTTTCCAAAGCACTGACACGCTTATTGGGGCAACATTGCCTGATAATTGCATTCACATTTTCTGAAGGTATGTTAAGTTGTAAGAGTGCTGGTGGAGAAAGGGATAGAATTATTTACATAGCTGCACAGGCAACATAAATAATGCTGATCATTAAAATATCTTCTAAGAGCCTTTCAAAAGCCCTTTAAAAAAAAGAAAGAAAGAAAAGAAACATTTGTACTGCAGATATTTACACAAATCCAGGGGGAGAAAGGAAAGGATAGCCTAGCGTTGGAGAAAACATATTTAAATCCTCTGGCAAAATAGGATGACTGCCTGCATTTTCGAACACAAGCAGACAACAAGCATCATAATGAGGGATGGGGGCACCTGGTTGGCTCAGTCCGGAGAGCATGTGGCTCTTGATCTTGGGGTTGTGAGTTTGAGCCCCACATTGAGTGTAGGGATTACTTAAATGAATAAACTTCAAAAAAAAATGAGGGGGGGCGCCTGGGTGGCTCAGTCGGTTGAGCGACTGCCTTCGGCTCAGGTCATGATCCTGGAGTCCCGGGATCGAGTCCCGCATCGGGCTCCCTGCTCAGCGGGGAGTCTGCTTCTCCCTCTGACCCTCCTCCCTCTCATGCTCTCTGTCCCTCATTCTCTCTCTCAAATAAAAAAAAAAAATGAGGGATAATTTTCTAAGTCAGTTATAAATAATCAAGACTCGTATAAAAACGTAGCTATTAATCCAAGTCAGATTACCAACATGAATCTCTTAACTCTAGCAATATTTTGATATCTGTCATGACCATTTACTTTCATGATGTGTTAAACAGCAACTGGGGTAACCTGCCAATTGGCAGTTCACGTGCGTTCTCAGAGGGAGGAGGAAGAGTCCCAACATTTGCTAGTCCACAGAAAGCTCTACAAAGCTATGGCAGACTTTACTGCAGACTTTGGATAAGTGAGAATTAAGAGGTGTTATGTTTTGGGCGCCTGGGTGGCTCAGTCGTTGGGCGCCTGCCTTCGGCTCAGGTCATGATCCCAGGGTCCTGGGATCCAGCCCCGCATCCGGCTCCCTGCTCAGCGGGAAGCCTGCTTCTCCCTCTCCCACTCCCCCTGCTTGTGTTCCCTCTCTCGCTGTGTCTCTCTCTGTCGAATAAATAAATAAAATCTTAAAAAAAAAAAAAGAGGTGTTATGTTTCAATATCATGAAAGAATAAAGTCAAAACCTTGAATATTACCTACGTACTTTGTAGAGCAGTCATTATTTCATTAACTCTGATTACTCAGGAAGATGTGCTGATCCCACAGCATTGGTACTAAGAGTTTTAAAGAGGCATATATATATATTTTATATATATTTATTATATATAAATTTATATATATATATATATATATATATATATATAAACCTCCAGGGCTGAGACTCAACTGAAAAAAACCTTAGAGAAATAGCTGCGATGCTTGCTCATGAAGTACCCAATGCCCTATGGGACCCCAAGGATGCCCCTGGAAGCAATGCTTGCATCAAAGGAATACTAATTTTTTATGCCATGTTCCAGCCTTTGGAGATGAATTCTCCTTGCAACAGGGGCCACAAAAATCCAATCCAATAAAATCAGCCAGCATTGAAACATAGTGTTGAAATTATATATAGGCTTTATTAATCTTTAATACACTTTCTTAAATAGACTCCTAGTTGGTGAAATGCTCTAAGTGAAATTTCAGCAAATGAAGTCTCATGAGCAGCCCTTTTTAAGGGTGGTAGAGCTTTAGGGTTACAATGAAAATGATTTTTTTTTGGGTAAAATACAATTTTTAACAATGTGCATAATAGAACAACAAAAGTAGAGGGGCTATAAATCAAACAGTAGGTTTTATGACTATGGTGTTCATCAATGGATTTAAGACATAGAGGATAGATAGGAAGAGCCATCTAAATGGAAAGGTGTGTGAGTGTATGCATATTGTCTCTAGGGTGTGTATTTATGTCTAAATATCTCTGGACAACCTAGGTTGGAATATAGACAATATAAACCTACTTGTTTAAAGATCATAATGGAAAACATGCAGACAATACAATAGATTCTCTCTCTCTCACATATATATCCTCCCCCCAGCACTGATATTTATGGAACTACTTACATGCAATTACTCTGACCCCTGCTTACTAGATTCTCAATTAGTCATACTACCCCCAGGCTTCACTGCCTTAAGGAAATTAAAGTCCTTACTTTGGGTTCCTGAACCCAATTCCAATGCATAGAGGTTTTTCTGCAGCACCAACAATTCTCTGGACATCAACTGGGTGTTCTTACAATTCAACTCAATTCTGACATCTATCTGCCTGGGGACAGATCAGATTCCACAGGTTAGGGGTTCAGTCCTACTGCCCCCCCCACTCCCCACTTCAGAGGCTAGTTAGTCATAAACCCAGGTTTTCATCTGTGCTTCTGACCCACTGGCTACAGCTTGGAGGTTCCAACCACTTCCTCCTCCGGTTAGATTAATTCATTGGAGCAGCTCACAGAACTCAGAGAAATATTTTACTTACTAGATCACTGGCTTATCATCAAAGGGTATAACTCAGGGACAACCAGAAGGAGGAGATACTGTACCAAGTGTGGGGCAAGGGGGCAGAGCCTCCATGCCCATCCCAGGCGCCATTCTCTCAGCACCTCTACATGTTTACCAACTGGGAAACTCTTGGAACCTTCTTTGGATTTTTATGGAGGCTTCAATATATAGGCATGACTGACTAAGTCACTGACCATTAGCTATTGACTGAACCTCCAGCCCCTCTCCCCTCCTAGGAGATCAAGGGGGTGGGATTGAAAGTTCCAACCCTCTAATCACTTGGTTGTTTCTCCGGCTAACCAGGTCCCATCCTTGAGTGGGATCCCAAAGTCAACCTCATTAACATATAAAAAGACCTTAATAGTTCTCAGGACTAAGGAAGTACCCAGGGTTTTAGGAGCTCAGTGTCAGAAACAGGATGAAGGCCATATATATATTTCTTTTTTTTTTTTAAAGATTTTATTTAGGGGCGCCTGGGTGGCTCAGTCGGTTAAGCATCTGCCTTCGGCTCAGGTCATGATCCCAGGGTCCTGGGATCAAGTCCCGCATCGGGCTCCCTGCTCTGCGGGAGGCCTGCTTCTCCCTCTCCCACTCCCCCTGCTTGTGTTCCCTCTCTCGCTGTGTCTCTCTCTGTCAAATAAATAAATACAATCTTTAAAAAAAAAAAAAATCTTTAAAAAAAAAAAAAAGATTTTATTTATACATTTGAGAGAGAATGAGATAGAGAGAGCATGAGAGGGGGGAGGGTCAGAGGGAGAAGCAGACTCCCCGCCGAGCAGGGAGCCCGATGCGGGACTCCATCCCGGGACTCCAGGATCATGACCTGAGCCGAAGGCAGTTGCTTAACCAACGGAGCCACCCAGGCGCCCGGCCATATATATATATTTCTTATTACCAATTACAGTATTACAGCCCCAGAGCTCTATATGGTCCAGTGAAAGCAGTTATATCCATACCTGAGAGGCATTTAGAGACAAGCCCCAGTTAAGAACCTGAAATGAATTGTGTGAACAAAAGCAGCTTTTCAGATGCTTTGAGAGGGTTTCCAACCTGCCTTTCAGTGGAAAACACTAAGCTCTGGGGTTAAGGCAATAGCTTTTGTCTTTTAATAGAAAGCCTCAAAAAAAAGCCTCTAAAGAATTTTCAACTATAGCAGTGGGAGGAGCAGTTTTAAATATATCAATACTATATTACATTATTTATTATGTAAGTGTGTGTGTGTGTGTGTGTTTATTCCCAGCGTTTATTCTATTGTGTAGATTTGGGACCTACCCTGCTTATTTATTTGCTATCAAAAATATCCATCATTGTTGTTTTATTGTTGTTGTTTTATGCTAAACTCAGGATTCAAGGTCCAAAACAAGTTATTTGCTACATCAAGAATACAAGGCTCCTTCATGTATCCCAATGGCTCCCTATTCGCTAGAAATCAACTTTTCTGATTTATTCTAATTCTCACAGCTACTGAATAATGGGCTTTTTAACAATTATGGGAGTAATGGCCAATGGGTTAGACTGCTTATTACAGAATATGTATAGATTCTAAGTATAAGATTAGACTATTAAAAAAACAATAATTTCCTAAAGGGAGATGAGTAAGGGCTTTCACTAACAGTACTTTCATCTACATTCTAACAGGAAAAGTTTAAAAAGATTTAGGGACTACATACACTAAGATTTTCTATGATTTCTTTTAACTAACATAGTTCTAGAATATCCCCTAAGTTTAAAGTTTTCCTTACTTTGTAGAAAAACTTTGTATCTAATATAAATATCTCAATTCAAAGGTCTTTATGTAACATTCCATTTAAATAATACATTTTACTATGGACATAAAAATATAATAGGAAAAAAAACAGAACCAGTGATAGGTTCATAAAAGTAAAAATGCTTTATTAAATTTATTATCAGTCATAATTTCATCAGAGATTTACTATGATGTCACCTGAGCTATCTACTTACTCTGATTTAAGTCTTTGTTAGGCCTGACATTTATCAAAAAAAAAAAAAAAAATCAGGCTTTTGTATTTCAAAGGGGTCTTCTAGAATGCAAAAGAGTTTTCTGTTACTATCACTGAGTTATTTTAAATATTACTCCTTCATTTTTATTATAGAACCAGCAAGAATCACACTGTAGCTAGCTTAAGGTTTGAATTAAAAAACAAAACAAAACAGTGCTCTTAAGATAATGATTTTTAGAATGAATAATTAGCTATTTCCATTGTCACATGAATTAGAATCCATAACAAAGAAAAGGAAATGAAAGGAAGATTTTAAAAATTTATTTTGTTGATGTTTCTACTATAAAAAGCCCTGTCAAGTTCTCTTTTGTAATTTTTATAATGTAGAAGATGTCTTTCTACTGTGCATATTTTTCAGGAATATATTTCTATTTTAATTTTATTGCAGAGTTAATTGACTTAGGAAGGAGGCAACTAAAAACCTATTCTTTAAAATGCAATTATTTAAGCAGAGGGTGTGGGAGGATGTGGGTAAGGAGGCATTGGGGCAATGCTGGTGATTATCCCAGTTTTATTTAGCAATAAAATTAAAAGAAAATTGTTAGATTAGCGTGCATATAACAATTACTTATATCACCACATTTCCTTCATATATATACATATTTTTTCTCTCTCATGTTTTAACCACAAAACAATAGGAACATTTAGCTAACTGGAGATAATTAAGACCATTAAAAATTATGGAGTCTGAACAATTTATTTTACTACTTATTGTTTGAAAATAAATACTATCCCTATTGGTTTAAAATAAAAAAGCTTTGCTCTGTAACTGCACCTTCCCAAAATAGAATTTTGAGAGTATTCAAAGGCCTTGGGATATATTTTCCAAACTGCTTGACCAGATGAACTTGACCTTCTAGGCAAGATTCTTATATTTGTTCCTGTAGAGAAAAGGAATATGAGCATTTTTCTTGCTGTTACCTTTATATAACATTTGAGTGACCTGAGGCAATGTAGTTTATTCTCCCTTCTCTTAAGACAAGCTCCTTTTTCTGTTTCCTTTTAAGTAAAAACATAAAGGTCAGATTATCATTTCACAAAATGCTCCATTCAGCTGAGGTGATTCTAGCTTCTCTCACGATAATATGCTTTCACTAATTATTTCATAACTCATTTAAATGGGAGGCATTCTGGAAGGGAATTCACTGCAACAACTCCTCAAGTAACTAATTATTTTTTTTTTTTAACACAGGGGAATTTTAATTATAATGCCTGTGTTATTTAAAAGCAGTGTGTGACAATTTGCATCTTGAAACATCTATTGTAATAGGGAAGAAAAAAAAATATGCTCCTGAATGAAATAACAATTCAAGTAAAGGCAATTTAGTTGGCCTTTTATTTCCTTGATTTTCAAGGAACAGAAAGAAAAAAAATGCAAACTGAGCCTGAATTATAAAACCACTTACAGAGATTAAAAGATAAGAAAAATCCTGGCCCTATAAAGAGTACATATAAGCTTATTTTTAAAGTTACATGTTCTCTATACTTTAGGAGAGATTTATCATGTGTCATCATTTAATGTATAGCTATGGTGGCAAAATCTCATTTTAGAAGAAAACAACCAAATCACAGTGTTTTCCCACAGGGAGTTGATATTTTCAAGGGACTAAATGGATAAATAAAACCTATTATTATTGTATTATTATTATTATTATGACAATGACTATTACTTTCCCTTAGTTTATATTTTGGAGAGTTTTATTGGTTAAAAATAAGTGACTAGGTAAGAAACTATTCACAGTGTCCTTATATATAGTCCTCAGATTGAGAAGCAAAGTGATAAGGGAATAAGTATGTGCCAGAGTTAGACAATGTAGGTTCTAGTTTCTGCCTGTAGATAGTCACTACCTTTTTTTTTCGGTTTATTCTCCATCAATTTGGGTATCTGTATCACAGAGCCTTTTTGAGCATTATGAGCTAATGCATATGAATATACTGTACAAAGAGGAAAATATTATACAAAAGTCAGCAGTTTTAATAGTCAAAATGTAAATGCTTAAAAATTAACAAAAGAAGAATCTACCTAGATGCAAATGCTCTATGATGTATCCTGCAATCAGCGTCCCTTTACGTGAGGAGGAGGAGCAGTGGATCCCACTACATCCCCAAGAGAGTAAATACAAGGAGCAGTAGCACTTAGGTTCCAACTGCGACCCACATAGCCCTGCAGGGGTAGTGGGTGGGCAAAGGAGCTGGGTGGTTGGGTGGGTGAGTTGGGTGGCGGATGGGCAGTGGTGGTGTCAGGGAAAATAAACAAGATGGTACTTTCATGATTATTCAGAGGAGCTCTGCAGTGATATGATTTTCTTCCACACTGGCATTGACTCCCTTGTCCCCCAGGGGAGAGGGAGGTATGATAAACTCTCTGTCTAGACCAACTAACTCCAGTGAACTTAGCTTCAGTGAATCTTTTTCAGTTGGAAGGACATTAAGGAGGCTCCGTGGAGAAGATTGCCTGGCATCTTTTTTTGAAATGATAACAGCTGTTGCATGATCTAGAACTCCTGGTCTGACCAGTACAAATTATATTGGCTTCATGGACAGAACACTAGATCAGGTTGTGAAAAATGAATCTTCTAATCAAACAAATTTTGGCACAGCTTGCCAACAAACTGCATAGATTCAACTTTTTAAAAACTCAATTCAGGCTTGCCAGTTTGTGCTTGTAGATTGCAAAAGCAGATATCTGATCCAAGATGACAATATTTATAGCTCAGGATTTGTAGCCTATATTTCTTTCTCTCCCAACCCCTCCAAAAATGTTCTGTATCATCACAAGGAATATTCAAAGTTGTCATTTCCTAATAATACTAATTGTAATAACATCATAATACCCATTTTTAGGTCTATTTGTACTCTTACTGCTGCCATTGAATAAGAATCTACTCTGTACCAGGGCTTTACATGCTAAATGTTACTTAAAAGCCAGCATAGCCTTAGAAGGTAGGTTATTATGTCAATTTTACAGTTGAGAATCCAGAGGCTCAGACAGTTGGCAACATCTGGAGTAGGAAAAATGTGCTTGGCCAGATGCAAGCTCATCTTGATGTTATGGGTATCAAAAGGAATGAGGAATCGGCACATGCCTTTTTTATTTTTTTAAGTAGCATATGGATATTCCAGTCCAGTCCACCTTCTACTTCCAAAGTCCTCAATAGTTCAGTAATTTATAGACTACTGAGATATAAATCAAATTATTCCAATAATTTATCGACTACTGAAATATAAATAAAATTATTCCAACTCTGTCCATCAAGTAGGTAAGTTTAATCTCATTGAGTACAAAAACAAAATAAAGAAAGAGAGAGAGAGAGAGAGAGAGAAGTCGAGGAGGAGGAAAACAAAAATGACATTGACAGTGTAGAAGCCAAGGGCAAGGTGCCCCAACATGGACCACTTTGGCATGAAGATTATTCTGAGCAGAAAGCAAAAGAGACCCTATGGGCTCAAGAGAAACTTTTGCCCCTCCCTTAATTATACAGAGTAATCTCAGTTGGAGGTCTTTCCCAGGACAAGGGTTATTAGTGGAAATAAATTTTATTTGAAAATTTCTGCCACGCATATGGCAGGACAAACCTCTAATTACCAAACTTCTATTCTCCTTCTTATTGCCCTGTGAAGTGCATTCCTTTCCTCTGAAATCCCAGACCCCTACCCCTACTCCTTAGTTCAGAATGACGTATATACCTCATTTTGTCTGAGTGTCTTTGGAATTCCCATGTCTGTGTGGATTCCCTGTATGCATGCTATTAAATTCTATTTTCTCCTGTTAATCTGTTTTATGTCAATTTGATTCTTAGTCCAGCTAGATGGACCCTTGAAAGGGACAGAAATTCTTACTCCCTGACAATGGAAACCACTCCATATATTGCATAAAGCTCCATGCATTCACTGGCAAAACAAATATCTAATGAATAACTACTAAACATGCCCAACACTCTGACACATATAGAGAGGAGAAGGGAAGGAGAAGCTTTGCAGATAAAGTTTGGCTCTGCTTCTCTCTTTACAAGTCTCAATCTAGAAGGCTAAACAGAAATATCCATGGCAGAGAAATATTGCACCATTTTAGACTAGAGCTAACTGGATACAGATAAAATTCCCAAGTTTCAGCCAGTACAGGCCACGCTGCTTTCAAATGGAATAACAGCCCTTACTGATAGAACTCGCAATTACCAGGAATGCCAAGAGTCAGTAGCTTGTTATGCTGAGATTTTTTTTTTTTTTTTTTTTTTAGAGAGAGGGAGAGAAGAGGGGAGGGGCAGAGGGACAGATGAAAAGAGAATCTCAAGCAGCCTCCATGTCCAGCACTGGGGGCTCCATCTCACAACCCTGAGATCATGACCTGAGCCGAAATCAAGAGTTGGAAGCTCAACCAACCGAGTCACACAGGCGCGCTATACGGAAACTTTTAATAAGATGTTGGATGGGATGGTAGCCCTTGGTTTATCTTTCCTACTCCCCCTCCTGCTTCAGCTGAGTGTGCACTTCGGTTTAAGAGTTTGAAGAGTATGTGAGAAGTTCCTAGAAAACAGGATGAATGGTGCATGGCAAGATCATGGCATGAAATGCTCTGATTGATTAAAGACAGATTTCATTTGCCACATTTCTTTTTCTCAAAAGACACTTTGAGAAAGCAAAAATGGAAGAGAGGCATTATTATTTTAAATGGACTCTACAGGGGCACCTGGGTGGCTCAGTCGTTAAGCGTCTGCCTTTGGGTCCTGGGATCGAGCCCCACATCGGGCTCCCTGTTCGGCGGGAAGCCTGCTTCTCCCTCTCCCACTTCCTCTGCTTGTGTTCCCTCTCTTGCTGTGTTTCTCTCTGTCAAATAAATAAGTCTTTAAAAAAAAAATAAAAATAAAAAAATAAATGGACTCTACACCACACCTGAGGGTACAAAACAGGTTTTTTGGGGGGTTTTTTGGTTTTGTTTTTTCACTCAAGCAAAGCTGACTGTTACCTTCTAGAGGTGACTGGTTTATTGACTGCTAATGCTTTAAAAATGAGATTAAATCAGGCCCATGGTCTTTATTACAAGGAAGATATACGCCCCTTGTGCATTCCAGTGGTTTGGCAATCTTAACCTCGACAGACATAACATTGATGTATGCTGTGTTGCCAAACAGCATGGTAAGTGTTTAAAATGCTGTGAACAGCCTTATTGCCTTGAAATGATACTATCTAATATTACATTGTAACTCAGTGACTGAATCGGCCCACCCATCCTTCTACAGAATAGGAAAGTCGAAGCCACTTTGTTTTAATAGCTCACAGGTAAGGGATCATTCTTCATTTCACCATTGAAACAGAGCACGTAAAAGTGAATCTAGATTGCAGGGAAACTGAAACCACAATGCATCCGGTCATTTTCATTAACAGCACATATTGCATCTGCCTTTTAGAATCGGGTGTCAAAACGCCAGCCTCGCTCATTCAGATTGTCAGAACTACCTTAGCACCCTTTCCACTTCCCTTGGAATATTCTGGGAAAGCAGATTTTACCTTAATCCTCAGGGCTGATTCTACTTGCTCCTTTTAATCAATCATAATTAACATAGACTTTCAGTCCTCTCTACACTTTATGCTCATCAGTCAAATTCCAGACATCCATCACTCAAAGGACCCAGGGGGCTGATAGCCTTGGTTTGCAGGATCAGAATGCCACCTCACGTTTTTGCTGAGTAAAGAGGACTTTCTGCAACCGTGCTTTGGCCTGTCATTGCTAAAGCAGGCAGGATACCACCAGGTGGGCTGACCAACCATTCTAGTTTTACTTGACACTGAGGGCTTGGTTCTTAGGGCATGGTATTTTCAAATGCTAAAACCAGCTCAGTCCCGGTTCAAGCAGGATGGTTGGCCACTTATCTCTAGGTGAGGACCCGGCCCCCTAAGACATCTTTGCTCAGGCACAGTCTGGTTTGTGATACTCTTTTGTGGCACAAAACTGGATTTCTGGAGTAAGTGCATATCAATAAAATCTAATTTTTTATGCTGTCACCTGACAAGAACATCTCTTGCAGATTTTAACTTCCTCACACCCTGGTAGAAGAATGTGTGCTGGGGTGGTGGTCCTGTCCAATTGTCCTAGCACATGTTATTGCTGAAAATGAGTCTTAATTCTTATCAGTATTCTAGATTTTAGATGAAATAGGACCTGGGAAAAGAAACCCATATCAAATGGCTGCCCTCTTGGTTTAATAGCAAATTTTTATTTCTCATTTGGAAATCTATATATTGCAGTTCAAGCCATTATAATTAAAATTCACTGCTCTGAAGGCACAAAAAAAAAGAAAGAAAAAAAAACTGCAAAATTTCAGCATTAGTGATTCTGTAAAATGGAATTAATTAGGAAATAATTTTTTTCTAATATTTTTCAACTAATGAAAAGTCCTCCCCCCAGACACTGGTAGTATAACAACTTGACATAGTCTTTGTTTCTAAAAATCTCATAATGCTATGTTAGTTGTTGAGATCCTTCTGTTTTCCAAGCAATTAAAGAGAAAGTAAGTCAAAACCATGAGGGAATACGCATATATCTTTTTTACATTGTTCCTTATCTTAAAAATGTATGCTGTTTCTGCAAAGATGATTTTCTTATCCCCAAAAAAGGAATAAGAAGAGATGAAGAAGGAGGAAGAGAAAAAGGAAGAATCCACTTACCTGCTACTGCAACTTTTGCTGTCCGACTAATAATTGACCCAGAATCTCCTAAAGATGCCTCACATTGGTAAAGTCCCTCATCTGGCTTATGGTGCCTGGAGTGAAATATGTTTTGTATCAACAGAGAGCCATTTGGAAGTTGCTGCTTCCTTTCATCCATTCCCAAGGCCAGGTGGACACCATCTTTCTTCCACTTGATAACCGGGACTCCTCGGTCAGACTCAGCAGAGCAGTTCAGAAGGACATTTCCTCCACGCATGGTGACGGCATCGGAAGGCTCTGACAGGAAGCGCAGTGATGTGAAAGGCTTAATCTGGAAACCTGGAACAAGAAAGAATGAGGGAAATAAACACGTTCACTTATTCAAAGAGATCACCGGCTTTTATGCCCTGTCTCTTCTTTACAAAACTTTTTCAAAACAGCAGCGGTCTTTGAAAAATATCAAAGACTACGGGGCGCCTGGGTGGCTCAGTTGGTTGAGTGACTGCCTTCGGCTCAGGTCATGATCCTGGAGTCCCTGGATCGAGTCCCGCATCGAGTCCCGCATCGGGCTCCCTGCTCAGCAGGGAGAGTCTGCTTCTCCCTCTGACTAGCCCCCTCATGCTCTCTCTTGCTCTTTCTCTCTCTCTCAAATAAGTAAATAAAATCTTTAAAAAAAGAGAAAAATATCAAAGCATAAATGATATTCTGTTAAAGGAACAAAAACAAAACAAACAAACAAAAAACCGTGCCCAATTGAGCTAACCAAATTAATGAAACAATTGACCCAAAAAGAAATTAAAAATCCATACAAACCTAGGCATGACCATCATCACTTATAAGTCAATGCTTAAAAATATAGACAGAAAAAAGCTAATATTTTCCAAATAAAACTAGATATTTTAAAGTAACAATGCTTAGTAGTGGTAGTAATGCCCCTAGGATTTGGGGGACCTTTTCTATCTCTGCATTTTGATTATAGCACCCATTAATTTTCTGAAAAAAATCTACTCAGATATGTTGTTTCATTACCAACAACAACAAAAATCAACTCTGAACACTGTAGGGAAAGTTATTTAGAACAAAGATCTGGTGAATTTTAAAATAGGTAAGAAATCCCCGCTTGCAGAAGCAAGTCAATAATGCTACTACCTAAAATCACAAATCCCTGAAGTGTCTTAATTTCCATCTGAATGTTGCTCATGAGCCAGGAAATCTAAGTGAATATTTTATTACATTCGGTCTCTTTTTTTTTTTTTCTATAAACATAAATGAACATGAGAAATCAACAGGAGGAAGAGAAAGTCATTTAAGAATCCTGAGGGGAGGAAACAAGTATAATTAGTTAAAGTATATTATATTCAGGGCTCACAACATAGCCTTTAGCAGAATGCTTGGTTATTGAATCATAGGCTTTAGCAAGGTTTTTGGAGGTCAATGGACTCACCCTTTGCTCAAACAGGTGTATGCCTAAATCATTCGAATAAAATTACTTTTAATTTCCTTTTTAACCATCTCTGGGGCTAGGGATTCTACAATGGCTCTTGGTGTCTTGTTTTTAATATTTAGTTGTTATTAGAGTATAACTGAATTTTCTTCCTTCTATCTAATCTCATATTTTTTTTCCTGAATTGCTTTGTGTGAAAATACAGAGGAGATGGACATTTCTTTTTAAGAGCCCTTTATTCTTCTGAAGAATTTAATTTCTTTAAAAATACCACCTAAATTGTTTTACCCTTCATGTGTTTCAGGATAACAACCTCAATTTCATTAGCTTCCTTAATTTTTCTGTAATGGAAACAATTTTGTGTGTGTGTGTACTTTGTGTAAACTTTCTAGTTTTCTATCATTTAAAAGGCAGGCAACTAAATTGCCTATCATCAATATTCTCATAAAGGATTGATCCATACTAGCTCCAATGGACGGATTCTTTCTTAACTTTGTATATACCCACTTTCCAGTGAAGATAAAAGCTGGACAGTTTCTCACTGTTCCTCTGTATTGTTACCTGTCATACCCAATTTTTCTAAGCCTTCTATTTGAAGTCTGTTACTTTTGCTTCTCTGTTGAAGTGCACCCAGAGAACTGCATCATTTATCATCATACACTCATTTTATCCAATGAGAATATTCACCCAAAGAAAGCAGCCAAAACTTTGCTCGAATTAATATAAATTATAAAATAGCAGCGAGCACTTAAGTCTACCATAAGCGATATCAGTAAAATTCTCAAAAGATACAGCCTAGCCCCCTCACTGCCTAATAAGCTCCTCCTCCCCCCCAAAACCATTTTAGTGTAGTCAACTTACTTTTTACTGCCCATTCTTCTAGTGGGAACTATATCAAATTGGGGGTCTGGATATTTAGCTCTTGGTCTTAGCATTATTATTTAAAGATCCATGACTCCAACACGTCTTTCAAGTCCTCAGAATCTCAGTTCCTTCATCTGTAAAGTGAGGGCATTGAACTAAACAATCTCTAAAGTCAACATCTAGTTTGGAAACTTTCAGAACTAGTATGGGTTGAAGGCATCCATCAAGTGAATCCTGCTCTGAGCTTATTCAGATGCGGACTGATGTTGCTATAAATGACTCCCCCATGTCTACGTGATACCCTCCTTTACAAGAAAAGAAACAAGAGTCAGTGAACACCTAGCTTGAGATACGAAGGATGGGAAAACAGAGAGAAGTTCCAATGTCCTTGAATGTCAAGATATTTCACTAGAGTAATACCTGCAATTTCCATACAAGTGGCATTAATAGGGTAGAAATAAATTTAGAATTCAAGACCAGACAACTATATTAAAAAGCATTTATTGCTTTTTGGTTCTTCCCGGGGCCTATATTTTAAACAACAATCTCATGATGAACACCTTATTTATGTCATGTAACACATAATACATTGAATGCGGCTGTTTACGACAGCATGCTAATGAGTATATGTGCCCATTATCACAAATAAATAATCCACTTAATCTGAAACAAGGAGTTTATGACAGTTTTCAGTGCTGTGAGTACACAATTTAGGAAAGTTAAATAAAGATTAACTTTTCTTCAAAATGACTACGCTTGCATTTTGCTGGCAATTCGAGTTTCTGTACTCCTTATAACAATTACATTTTTTTTTAAAGATTTTATTTATTTATTTGACAGAGAGATAGAAGAGCACAGCAGAGGGAATGGCAGAGGGAGAAGGAGAAGCAAGCTCTGCACTAATCAGGGAGCCTGATGCAGGACTCGATCCCAGGACCCTGGGATCATGACCTGAGCCGAAGGCAGATGCTTAACCATCTGAGCCACCCAGGCGCCCAACAATTAAATTTCTAATACATTGCTGAGAAATACAGGTATCTCACTGCTTTAAGTAACTTGAATTAGTTACTTAGTTTATAGAAAAGATGGACTCAAGCCAATAGAATCTGTTGAGAAGCAATACATCTGTCTCCAATGTTCCTCTTTTCAAAGTTTTAGTCTATGTAGGCCTAAGCTGCTTGCATTCTCTTGGGAGATATTTTACATGGGCTTAAGAAATGCTCCACTAACACAGTACACAGACTCCAATTTGGGTTGCCCTCCCCTTCCTCTTCTCTTAGGGTACTAGCTCCCCCTGGAGGGATTTTGCCTACCAGTACATCATATTTTAATATGAAATAATTTTTACCCAATTATTTCATCCAAAAATCCCTATCTGAAATCAACTACACTGATCTAATGTTTGAACAGAGAAAGACAGATGATAAAACTGAAGAAGAAAAAGAAGTAGAAATCACTTTTGGAGCCTGTAGCTGAAAAAGTTGTGGCTGGAATTTGGGCAAGCAGAGTTGGATGGGGGACAGATAGCCTGGGAAATGAGCGAAAGAAATACTCAGAAAGCAACAGAAGAATGCTTTTGAAGAGTTACAATTTTAGAGGATTTTACATTAGATTGACTATGGTGGGGATTTCATCCAGAAGTAAGCCAACTGGAGAAGTTTTTGTTTGTTTTGGTTTGGTTTTCTTTTTCAGATGCCAGTGGTCATTCTGTTGAAACATTCTTTAAATAGTAACATTTCTCAGTCTTGCTTCATAAAAGAAGTGATCTTTTGGCCTGCTGTAAAATTACATGATTAATTATATTTTGGAGAAATATATTTGAGAGTACCTAAATACCATCCCCTAAGAAATCTGAATGGTTGAATCTGATAGCAGAGTTCATGATTAGAATGAGTGAGTCTCAGGGCCTCTTCTCCCTCCAAATGTTGGCTTGGAAAGATCTCTAGATCTTCTGTAGGTAGGAGTTAGGCATAGAGCCATAGATGCATTTAACCCATTGGTCTTTTCTTATCTGTATCAGTCTGAGAAAAAGTAATAAAGTGTCATATTGTTCTTGGACATGATTCTTTATTTTCATCTTCTTCTGAAAGACCGTATTTTATAAGCACATAATAACACAGCAAATCCTTCAATGTTTTTCCAATATAGATATAGAGGAGAGCTTGAGGGGTGACCCAAAGGAGAAATATCAACATTTATTTGCTTTGGTTTTGTCAGACATAAATAAACATCAGAAATAACAGTGTCAGAGCTATTCAAAGCTTATATTAATTGAGTATCTAGAGATAGATTTGTAATGTATTTTAGAAACTCACCAAAATAATCCAACAAATAGTAAAAATCTTTCTGTTAGCATAAGTTCCTTTGTGTATGCCCTCCTTCTCATATTCTTGTTAATTTCAAAGACCATTCAGTCACAGAGGCAGGCTAACTTAGAATGGCTTTTTTAAAGTATGACATTTTATCTACAATATCAAATATTGTTGAGTGTGAAAAATAATTCCTCATGGAGTCAGAAATTCCTTTCCAAGTCCAAAATGTAAAAGCTTCTGGTTAAAGCAATAAAAGCTAAAAAAAAAAAAAAAATGAAATTTATGAAAAGTAGCATGAAAGTAAAAAGTAGCTCCTGAAAAGATTTTAAGATTAGAAAATGTCGTACAAGTCCCCATAGAACATGCTACACAAAATTTAATCTCTTTCAAATTACAAAACTTTCACTTTGGGATGCTTGGAGATTCAGATGATCCCCAATTTTTGTAATTAACCCAGAAAACTCGCCATCGTTTTCTCTTCTTAGAAATATATGCTACTGCATCTGCTCCTCCTGTGTTAAGGAAATACATTTCCACTGAAGGAAAGTAAAATTGTTCTACGAATGATGGAATACCCTTTTTAAGTCATCAAACACCAATTACAGGTACAATTATAACTCTGGACTTCAGCCCTAACAAACGTTTATAATGCTTCTGAGACTTTGGTTTGGAACAGGGAATTTAAAAAGCAAAGCAAAACAAAACACAAGAATTAAAAGAACCCCTAACTATATGTGACCTTTACTGGGTAGGATATCAGAATATAAATTCTGAAACAGTGATTCTCAAACCACGGTTCTCAGACTAGTAATGGCAATACTGGGAACTTGTTAGGAATGTACAATCTCAGGCCCCACCCCAAACCTACCCAATCAGTAACTCTGGGGGTAGAGTCCCACAGGGTTTAATTAGCCTTCCAGGGGATTTTCATATTCACTAAATCTTGACAACCGCTTCTCCAAAACATCTGGTGGCCTGGACTAGAGCATAGCGGTCCTTGTGTTCTTTGTACTGCCCTGTTATAATTTTCCATATTTGGGAAAAGTACATAATTTGGGTCTGAAAGCTTAAGGAAAAGTGGAGAAAGGGCCAAGGAAGAGGGTTATTGTTGACAATACCTCAGCTTTCCACTTGGTAACCAGTACTTTGTTTGGACCCCAAATGGCTGTACTCCATCGAGCCAAATTTAAATTCCAGTCGATTGAACATTTAGAGTGCTCCTTGCAATATCCTTGGTTCTTCATACAAGGAGCTGTCAAAAGATTTCTGTTGATCAACTATGATAGCTACAATCCTCTCTCAAAAGAAGTTTTGGTAAATATAGTATTCTTCTTTATCAGATTGCACTTCTTCTCATTACATGTTATCTCCATGGTATAATTGTAGCCTTTTAAACCAGTGGAACTCTAGACACTTGCTTGGCTGACCCTCACTTCAGTTTAGTATCTAGATGGGCAAAACCATAATTCCACTCACTGTGCTGCAGCCTGGGGGGTCCTTTACGTGCTCGATCTTAATGCAAGACTAAACATCAGCCAAGCCCAGAGCAAGACAATGTATCTCACTGAGGGACCAGAACCAGTGACCACTGGGGTTTCTGTGAAGTGTTGGTGCTTTTTTTTTCTACTTTGATAAGAGACAAAGTAAAAATAATTGTCAAAAGATGCAGTTGTATTTTTTTTTTAAATTGTGTACATTCCAGTCTTTGCTAGAGACTAGCATATTTTGAAGCTGTTCAACTTCAAGACATTTTTTTTTTTATCACTCACAGACGGGAATTAGAAGTGAATTAGATGTTGTGGAATTTATTCCTTAATTTAAATAATGCAAAGGAAGACTTACCAGGAAGAAATACAGGTACATTTTACTATGGCAATGTATTAAGTATCATTAAAATGTAGGGAAGCTATGGGTGGAAAATTTAAATTAAAAATTTTAAAGGACAGTTCAAGTTCCTCCCCCATTACAGTTGCCAGATTTAGCAAGTAAAAATTAAAGATATCAGTTATTTTTGAATTTCAGGTAAACAACAAATAATGTTTTCATATAAATATGTCCTAAAGACTTATATTAAATAAATACTGCATAGGACATACTTATATGAAAACATTATTTGTTGCTTACCCAAAATTCACATTTAACTGGGCATCCTGTATTTTCCACCATATCCCCATGAATTCACTTCCTTGAAATCATGGCAAAAGTAATCAAATAGTATATGACTTCATCCTACTCCGCTCAGTTCTCACATATCTGAAGAGAAGAGGGAACTCTTGGAAAGCAACCATGATTGAATCAGGAAAAGTGATTTTTGTGTCAGGACGTTTGCTGACCTAGTCCAACACCACCAAATATCCACGGAAAAAGATTGTTGAACTCGATTTGTTCTTGACACAGTGATTCTTCTTTTCTCTTCCCCTTACAAGACAGGGAGCAAAACTCAGAAATATAAATACAGGATATAAAGTTCAAGAAGCAACTGTCCCAGCAGAAATTGCTTAGTGAGCCCACAGAGAAGCTCCCCATCAGACATGCTGAGCACATGGCATCTTCCACAAGGCAGAGGAAGCTTTGCTAAGATCTGAGGTTTTTATAGGGTGAGAAGTGTGTGCCCCAGGCAACTGAGTGTCTTCTGGCTAAATCCAATAGTAAAAGAAAAAGGATAAGGGCCAAGATAGAGTGGGAGAGTAGCTTCCTCATTCCTTTGCTGCTTTAAGAGCTAAATCTCTAAACCACAGCTTGATTTTGCTGTGTGATACTGGGCAAATTGTAATGGGATTTTTTTTTTTTTTTTTTTTCCAGCTCACCAGGTAACACAGTATGACATCTAGGTTATCATTCCCTGGGCCTCATACAAAATTAACATTTAAAGAGAAACTTTGATGTGTTGCTTAATCTGCCCTGGGTTTGAACCTTTAACCCCCCTCATTTTGCTTAAATGTAAGCTGGCTTTCTCCTCCCCTTGTGTTTTTCATCAGTCTTTCTCAAAGTAGAGGGATGAACAGCTTTTCATGAAGGCACAACTGTCAATGAGAATAATAAGGAAGACTATTCAGAGTACCTAGAAAAAGTACCAGTTAATGGGTACCCAGCACATAGGAATATCTCCATCTGGATGACAGTGAAGAGTAGGCAAGCTTTGAAGATGCCATTAATTTTGAGGGGAATTTTGAGGGGACTAATGGACTTTTAATCAAATTACTTATATTTGCTGTACACACATAAGCAAATGTGGACACAAAACCAAATACAGTAATTGCCTATAATCCTGTTCACCTGGTGAAAGCCACTGTTAAAGTTTATGTGCATTTCCTTCTAAGAAATGATGCATTTTTTGATTCATAGTGATTTGCTTTATTAGTCACATGGTTGTAATAATATTTGACAGAAAGAGAGACAGAAACAGGGAGAGAGAGCACCCACCCATGAGAGTGTGTACACACTCTGGTCTCTCTTTCTTATAAGGCTTCTAATTTCATCATGGGGTCTCCACCCTCATGATCTCATATAAATCCAATTACCTATCAAAGGCTCCACCTCTAAGTTACACAGTGGGGGTTAGGGCTTCAACATTTGAATTTTGGGGGAACACAAACATTCAGTCCATAAAAGACATAGACCAGGTGTCTAGGGGAAGAATTCTGTAAAGAGACTGAAGAGCGTGTGCTAAGGTCCTGAGGTGTGACTGGACTTCCCAGGAACAGTAGGGAGACCTATGGGACTAGACTGATCAGTCTGAGGGAGAAGAAGAGTTTAAGGAGATTAGGTTGAGAGGCCACTGGGAGGTGTGTAGGACCTTGGAGGCAAACAAAAGAACTTTGTTTTAACTCTGACAAAGTTGGAAGCCTAGTGGAGCATTTTGACTGAAAAGTGAAAAGGTCCAACTTATATTTTAAAGCAGTAGTTCTCAGATTTTTGTCCCCCAAGGAGACACCTGGCAAATGTCCCAGACAACTGGGAAGGTGCTATTGGCATCTAGTGGGGAGAGGCCAGGGATGCTGTGACAGCCCCTCACAAGAGAGAATTCTCCAGTCCCAAGCATAACTACGTTAAGGATGAGAAACCCTATTGTAAAAGGTCACCCTAGTTGCTGTGCTGAGAACAGGGGTCATTAGAAACAGGGAAACTGGTCAGCAAGTTACTTCCATCATCCAAGTGAGAAATGATGGGATTTAGACGAAAACCCTGCCGTAGAAGTGGTAAGAAATGGTCAGATTCGGGATCCATATTGAAGGTAGAGCCATGGGGTTGTTGAGGGATTAAATGTGGGTTGTTAAAAAAAAAAGATGACTCCAAGTAGATCAATAGAGCAATTTATGCAATTTATATGCAAAAAAAGGCATACTGTCTGTTGCAAAAGAAAGCTCTCAGCACAAGGGGTCAGGAGACCTGAGTTCTTTGTCTGCTTCTGTCACTCACCAAGCCTGGGGCACACCACTGGGAATTGTACTCACCAGTAGAACAAGGACGTTGGACTAGCTAACTTCTAGGTATCTTCAGCTCTAATATTAAGCAGTTTATGAGTTCACACCTATTAACTTTGCTACTTACAAAAAATTCACTCTTAAATTTAGAAGGAAATTTTTTATATGAAGAGATTTGCTATAATCACCCTGTGATCAGTTTATCACAGTCTTAAATGAGTCCACAAAGAGGTGCAGTTACTGAAGGTATCTAGAGACCAACAACCACCCACCTCATTATCCATAAAATAGAGGGAGAGTCTAATCTTTTCCCTTGAAGATAAAAGACCGCAGAGGTCACTCTGCCAACAAAGCACAGCAGCTTTATTATGATTCATGAGAAATGAAGTATTCATCTTGTGGAAACTGCTGTTACAAATATAAAGGATTAATTCCATAAAGGTTTGACAGGTCCAGAGAAAGCCTCGGCAAACCTCATGGTTGACACTGTGCTATGAAGTCTGATGTGGGGACCCATACTGATAAAACATTTGTGTTATAATGAGTCCCATTTTCTCAAAATGGAGGCCAAACAGTGGTTTTCATTAAAATGCTGTCATTCATTTTGTTGTGATATTTACTGTATCCTGTCTCAGCAGAAAAGTGGTATTTTCCTGCTTAGTCCATGAATGACATCAAGAAGGAAAACTTATAATGATTAGAGAAATATCAACTTTGGAACTGAGAGCCAATGAGCTTTAAAATGTTCAGGTCAGTGTTTATTAAACACTGTATGTTATTAACTGTGATTTAAGTTCAATGGGAGATGACTTGGGGAGTAAGGATGAAGTTTCTCTGGAAGATCAGAACCATAAGGGGATTTCTGAACCCTAAATTGCATGATCTATGTGAACTTCAAGGATGAAGGAACTATTTATGTGTCCCTCACCTAAAGGAACTAAAAGATGAAGAAAAAAGTATGTTTCTTACCTAAAAAGCGGTTATTGCATGAATGAATTAGTTGCTGCAATTTCCTAAAATGTTCTAATTAGAGACTTCCCTAGAATATAGTGGTTATTACCTTGGACCTGCCTCACCACCAGGAGGGGGCCAGTGTTGCTGGTTCTCTGTGCCTGCACAGTGGTTCAGGATTGAACATGGGGGCCAAGGAATGACTGACCCTTCCATTTCAATATTTCAAAAAATGCATTATTCAAATGCATAGAATCAAGTTGATACCTGAATGTCTAGAACATGACTACTGGATAGAATCTTGAAAATTCTGTAGACTGAATCTTTCCTGCATCCTTTGCTGGCCAAGCCCTACTACAGATACCAAACAAAGCATAGGACAAAGACTTCTCTAGGAGGTATATTCATTACAAGTGACCCTCAGCTCACTTGATTTCCAATACAATTGATTTCCAAGCCAATTAAGTAATAAACATTAATTCTCATCAGGTTCCCATTTTACAAAATGGAAAAGTTAGACAGAGGCCTTGCAGAGATGGGAAGTCTCACTGAACAGCAGTGACTGTTCTAGCTCTCGGAGAGATAATCCTTTATTCTCCTTCCCTTAAGGCGCTACTCTTTCTATCACATAGCATATTCATAAGAATTTCTTCCTTATTCTACTGAAAACTTCAAGGGAGCAGAAATAAATTGTATTTGTTTATCTCACACAACCCTTTGTAGTCTTTACCTGTCTCAGAGGTATTTAATAAATATTTATTGAATAAACTTGTATAAACAAAAATATGAATAATTTAGGAAAATTCCTTAAATCAGTGAAAGAAAATCATGGCACACATGACCTAATTCTCCTAAGTTGGCTGTGAATGACCAGAGATTACTTGCTATTGCTGTCAATGGAACCAAAATCAATATCCATACTGATAACATATTCGGAGGCAGTGTGGGCCAACTCTTTCTGTCAAGAGCCAGATGGTATATGGTTTTCAGCTTCCTGGGCCAAGAGGCAGCCCTGAGGATATTATATAAATACTTATACGATGAGTTAAAGGGTAACCACTTTAAAAATGTACATGCCATTATTAAACAAACAACAAGCAGACACTGTAGTCTCTGACCTCTGTTCTGGGAACATGATCCTGATGATTCACAGTTACCAGGGATTCAAGCCTGGAGCTTCCACCTTGTGCTAAACTCACTACTTTCAACATTGCATTCCTCTTGAAATAGATTCACCATTTACAGGAGCTTTGACAGGAATATCTGGTCTATAGGCTGTGCACACAGATGAACTTTTTCATTATACTCATTCATTCACACAGACATATTATTAAACATCTATTAAGTGCCTATGTAGCTCCCCAGCTACCTTGTTCATTCCAACAGCCTTCCAATTCAGGGCCACAGACCCTTTATACATCCCCTCTCTTCTCGTCCCTCCCCTTGCTGCCTCTGTCCATTCCCTGGCCTGTCTAACGTCCCTGCGGCCTGCTTAGCAGACAGAACTGAGGAATTCTGTGGAAAATATATTTTTATAATTGCTGATGATATATAAAACACATGCTCTTATCATATCATCATTTACTAAAAAGCCATAGAGAAAGGCAAAACAGCCTTGTTAGCTTTTTTCATCTTGCATGAGTAAGTAGTCAAGGTAAAGGGAAAAGCTGTTTCTTTGTTTCCTTATTGCAATTAAGGCAGTAGAGTTAGCCCACTGCCCCAGTACTGTTGAGTTTTTCATTGGCTTTAAAAAGGCTATAAAATTTCAGTTATACTTGATGAATAAATCCTGGAAATCTACTGTATACCACAGTGCCTACAGTTAACAATATTGTATTATATACCTAAGCATTTGCTAAGAGGCCATATAGTAAGTGTTTTTAAACACAAATTTAAAAAAAAAGAGGGTACCAGGAAATTTTTGGAGGTGATGGCTATGTTTATGGCATTGATGGTGGGGACGGCTTCACAGGTTGATGCTTATCTCCAAACTCGTCTAGCGTATATTAAATAGGCACAGCCTTTTGCATATCAAGCATGCCTCAGTAAAGTGGCTTTAAAAAAATAAAAGATGTCTTTTTTTTTTTTTAGAAACAGACTCTTTATTTTTATTTTTTTATTTTTTTAAAGATTTTATTTATTTATTTGACAGAGAGAGACACAGCGAGAGAGGGAACACAAGCAGGGGGAGAGGGAGAGGGAGAAGCAGGCTTCCCGCCAAGCAGGGAGCCTGATGCGGGGCTCAATCCCAGGACCCTGGGATCATGACCTGAGCCGAAGGCAGACGCTCAACGACTGAGCCACCCAGGTGCCCCCTTTTTTTTTTTTTTCCACGTAAGCTGCTCATTTATTAGCACTTGTGACGCAACGTAACGGTTTCCAGTGAAGATGCTGAGCTGTGTGGATCTTTACTTTCAGTAAAGTGGCTTTAAAAATATAAAAGATGTCTAGGTAATTCAGACCTAGGGAACTGTCATAGTGTCACCAACAGTGCCTTGTGGGTTCCCGTGGTTGTTTAACTACTTTTTACCATTCCTGGATAAGCTTCTGTCCAGTTACTTTTCATGTATTTATCTTATTTGACCTTTAGGAAATTTCTTTCATACTGTCACTAATTAAAAAAAAAAAAATCATAAGAACCAAAGCAATGACAGTCTATGCCACCATTTAGAAACAGTAAAAGCCTAAAATTTATCTAAATAATGAACAGCAGGTTCCCTGGAATGATAGAAACTGTAATTCCATTAAAGAGCCCAAGTGTTATCATAAAACACTCAGAAGTAAATTTATACACAACTCTCAGCTGACAAGAAAAATCGAGAGCAGAAAATGAGCTGAGTTTACGGAGTGTAGCACACGGGTCTCCTTCTCAAATGTGGGCTCCCCCATAATTCATCAGCGGTAGACACTTTCTCCCCAATACCCAGAATCCCAAATATATCTGCTTCCTTTTTTATTCCGCCCTTCTTACGGGTTCTCTCCTAATGTCCTCAGCTCTTTTATCCTCACATTACCTCCAGCTCAGAAAAACCAGGGTCTTAATAGATGTCACTGGAACATAAAAAGGGGGTTACTCTATGTTATATAACGTTTTGATTTGTATGCTATATGCCGACTGTAATTTTGTTTTTTAATTTTTTTTAAAGATTTTATTTATTTATTTGACAGAGAGAGACACAGCGAGAGAGGGAACACAAGCAGGGGGAGTGGGAGAGGGACTTGGTCCCAGGACCCTGGGATCATGCCCCGAGCCACGGCAGGTGCTTAACCAACTAAGCCACCCAGGTGCCGCAAGACTGTAATTTTAAAAGCCATAATTATTATACATGTTAAATCATATTGCCAAACATGTTACTATCTTTTTAGCATAATTAAATAAATGAAATCTCTTACTGTTCCAATCTTTATTTTCTCTCCCCTTAAAAATGTATACATATGAAAAATATGTCCTTGCTATTGTGTATCCAGGGGAATGAGTAATATAGACATGAAAAGAACTGAAAACAATCCAAGTCACTTACATACAGCCAGATCCACTCTCCTGTGCATAGGTTGGTGTGGCAGTTGGGGTGGACTTATTCACCACTTTAATTGTGGGTTAGTGTTGCATTAAGACTTGTTGAAGGTTTGCACTGTGGCTTACAAACATTGTATTCTTTCTCTGTTTATTTTTTCTTATATTTCTAGTAATTTACCTAGAATTTACATGGCAGTCTTATTTGATCCTGTTGAGCAGGAAGAGATTGTTAACCCTATTTTGCAGGTAGAAAAAAAGGCTCAGGGAGGAGAACTGTCTTGACCAAGGTCACATGTCTCAGAAAATCTAGCTTTTTGTCTTAATTCTATCTAGGACTCATTCTTTCTGCTTTTTATCCAAACCCTTTCTTTTTCTCAAACTGTATAAAAGTAGAATACATAGCCAAGTAGGGCCAAACCAGCTCAGAGGTGGAACAGACAAAAACACATGGTATTAATTGAAGTATTTGATACAGACAGCGACTAAGCTACTGTTATTTCAGAAAATCCATCAAACAGGGTTTAGGTACTGAAACCTTTTGGTCATGTGACTATGTAATCTGGGAAGAGGGATACAGTCAATGATTCTATGATACCCAAAATCACCTGGTATAAAATGGCTTCATCATTTTATATAGATTTTGTCACCCAGTTCACTCCTAGAAGGATGAGCCTGGGATTAACACAGTGAGCATTGGCAGGAGAAGGATAGGGTCTGGGAGTGCCTGGGAAGGGTCTATATGGATGGGGGTAGTGGGGAAGGAGGCCGAAGTAGCAATACCAAATTAGATAACCTTTGTCTATTTTCTCTGAGGTTGTCCCAGAATCACACACACACACAAAAATAGCTTGTATTTGTCCCACATAACTAAATCTATGAAGAACCAAGGCTTTTTTTTTTTTTTTTTAAGATTTTATTTATTTATTTGACAGGGAGAGACACAGCAAGAGAGGGAACATAAGCAGGGGGAGAGGGAGAGGGAGAAGCAGGACTGCTGAGCAGGGAGCCCAGTGTGGGGCTCGATCCCAGGACCCTGGGACCATGACCTGAGCTGAAGGCAGACGCTTAACAACTAAGCCACCCAGGTGCCCTGAGAACCAAGGCTTTTGGTCATTAAAAATTATTAGTATCAGATTTCTCAAATTTTTATTTTGTCCATAGAATTTGTATTGATCTACCACATATATTAATTCCTGATTTACTACCCTCAAAGTCAAGAACTAGGGATGCCTGGGTGGCTCAGTTGGTTAAGCGGCTGCCCTTGGCTCAGGTCATGATCCCAGGGTCCTGGGATCGAGCCCCGCATTGGGCTCCCTGCTCAGCAGGGATCCTGCTTCTCCCTCCGCCTGCCACTCCCCCTGCTATGCTCTCTGTCTCTCTCTCTGACAAATAAAATCTTCAAAAAAAAAAACAAAAACAAAGTCAAGAACTAAGCCTAAATTTTTGTTTAAATCCTCTTTCCCATTTGTGTTTAGCACTGATGAACACATACTAAAAAGAAAAAAAAAAAAAGGCACTGAATGGTGTTGGTCTCACTCTCTTACTATCTTTGACATGAACCAAAGGAGAATGAAGAAAAATGAGTGAACGTTTTGAGCTTCCTTTAGTAATTACTTTCCACTAGGTCTAAAGTATAGCTCATTGGTTGCAGGATACAACTGTGGCCCCTCACTCATGAGGAAGCAGGACCCAAAGAAGCTCATAACCAGGTCCACACATTAATGAAATTTATGGATGCCCACCTGGGCATCTCCAAAATATAGAGACAGTAACACAGTTGGTGAAGGTTTTAAAAGTAGCTTTTTTTTTTTTAAGAATTTTTTTTTTAATTTATTCATTTGAGACAGAGAGAGAGAGAGAGTAGGAGCAGTGGGGAGAGGCAGAGGTAGAAGACGCAGACTCCCCGCTGAGCAGGGAGCCCGACGCGGGGCTCGATCCCAGGACCCTGGGATCATGACCCTAGCCGAAGGCAGACGCTCAACGACTGAGCCACCCAGGCGCCCCTAAAAGTAGCTTTTAAATGGGACTGATGTTGAACATCAGTGCATCAATGATTTTTACCAGCAATGTAAAATTTAACCAAAAAATGTATATGATATGAGGACAGGCTCATTATGACATGATGCATTGCACTCCTGGCTAATTTCAAGCTAAATCACTAGTGCGATGACTAGGATCATCACAAAGGATACTTTTGACACTGAAAGGAGACTCAATTTATAATTATGCCAGGACAACATGTATACATTAGTATTATTTTAGGCAATTTGTGATGTATGGTCTTCAACCTATCACTATTTTAAAGATGATACAGATGTTCACACTGGCACTCTTTTTCAAAATCTGTATTTTTATCTGATAGTGAGAAATCCTGTCAGGCACTGGAAGCATTCAGAATTAATTATATCAAAAATATATTATATACAACTTCTATTTCTGAAATGCACAATATACTGTCATGCTTTGGAGTTTTAGATAAATTTGGAATTAAAGAGAATTATTGCCTCATTCTCCTCTAAATGTTGGTTACTCATTAATGGAAACTTCTTTGGGGGAAAAGAAAAAAGGAAGAAACTTCTTTGGGTGAGTATAAAAGGCCAATGTATACTGGTATATCTCCTGGTGGTAACTGGAAAGGGATGGCTCAAGGCTCATCAAACGGGCATGTAGCCGGAAATAAGCTGAAAACAAATGATTAAAAATGTAAGTCTCAGTGAAGAGGACTGTGAACCAAAAAGTATCATACCTCCCTGTTGGTCTGCAGAATGACTGTGAAAAATGAGGCATGCTAGAAGGAGCTCTGGCCACTTAGATGCTGTTAACTCCACTGGCTTTGACCATGAAGAATAAAGGCAGAATGAAGCATGAAAGTTGGGATCATAGGGGAGAGCCCTCGTTCCATCACATTCAATGATTCACAACTCTATGCCCTTTTGCTTAACAATCGTGGGTTCAATGCTTTGACACAGATAAATATGTTCAGAAAACCTTTCTAGTCAATGCTGACATCAGCAACTAACAGTTTAGCAGGACCATAGCTAAAAGCAGGGGAAACTTAATAGAAGGTTGAAGTGGTATTTTTGGTTGCATTAACTATTGATTCATAAACAATGTATCTTTATTTATTTATTTATTTATTTATTTATTTATTTATTTATTTATTTTTGGAAATTGACATAGCATGAATGGATCTTCAAAGTAACTACTACATAATATAGACACTAATCATGTTTTTGAAACTTTTCCTTTGTGGGGTGGGAAGAACAAAGGGACTAATACTGAAACCCATCACATGATTTAATTTTCAGCTACTCGATGAAATTATTGTTATGCTGATTTGGGGGAGGAGGAAACTGAGACTGAAGTCTATGATAAATGATAATTTGTCCAGTGGATGAGTCTGATTTTGAAATAATGTCTTGGACTCCAAACTCCATTTCTCATTGTCAGGTTTGTTTCTCTAGGAGTTTCTGTTTCTCAGGAAATTGCTTTTTAAAAATTTTTTCTTCTCCTTTCTGTAAAGGGCCAGGTAGTAAATACTTTTGGCTTTGTAGGGCAACTGCCATTGTAGCAGGAAAGCAGCCATAGAGTATGAAAAGAAATGGGCACAGTCACAGATCCCCACCCCACACCCTGCTCCAAAGTAATCATCAGAAATGAAAGCAAATAAACTAAACAAATAAATAAAATTATGTAATACTCTAATAGTTATATCTTATAATGATGCCCCTATAATACCTCTAGTATATAAATCCTGGATAGGAAACAATGGTATTTATTCTGGCATTCTCTAATCTTCTCCTTCCAGGCTCTCCAACCCTTGGGTACCCAACGCTTTCCTATCAGAGTTACAGCTCTCCTCTCAAAATGCCATCCACCCCTGCCCTTCTTTGCTGACTCATATTCTGAATGCTTCTTTCTTCAGTTTCCCATTTTCAAACCTATTCAAAATAGTGTCACCCAGTGGAAGGGAAGATTCAATAACTTTTATCCACATTAAGGTATGATTAGTTAAAAAACTTAATGTGGTGGGGTGCCTGGGTGGCTCAGTCGGTGAAACATCTGTCTTCAGCTCAGGTCATGACCTCAGGGTTCTGGGATAGAGTCCCATGGCAGGCTCCTGGCTCAGGAAGAGTCTGCTTCTCCCTCTGTCTGCCGCACCCCCCCCCCCACCCGCTCAAGCTCTCTCTCAAATAAATAAATAAAATTCTTAAAAAAAAACCTTAATGTGGTAATGTTAAAAATTATTGCAGCTTAGTAGTATGCTTAATTAAATTCAGCAACTATTTATTAAATCTCTATATGCTAGATACTGGGAGTGGGAAGGTTTCTAAAGAAATCAACGTATATCTAAAGTCATAAAAACATTTAGGCTCTAGGAAATCCACTCATAAGAATCTACCTCAAGAAAATAACTCAATAGAACAGGAATTACTGCACATTAAAAAAAAAGCTAACTACAGTGTTTGATATAGCAAATCCAGCTAAATAGAAACATATTACCTATCTAATATTAAGGAAATAGGTAAGTAAATCACAGAACATAAAGATAATTATAGATTATTAAAGATAATAAAGATGATTATTAGGAAATAATCAAAATGACCACTGTAAAGAACAGAACGAAACACGCAATAATAAGCAAATAATTGGGACAGACCTGTGGATGATTGGTTTGGGGTGAAATTTCCTTCTGGCTACACCTCAAATAATGTCATGAAGTCAACCACTCATTGCATCTGAAAGAGCACTATGCTGCATTAATATTTCAGTCTGGTTCTAATGGAGTCTCCATATGTATTGTTTGTATATGTAAAGAGTAAATAACCTGGGGCTTCCTCATCCTAAACTCTTTCAACATAGAAGGAGACATGGACTACTGAAGGCACCGCACGGACAAGGCTTCTATCATATGACTGAATAGCCTTTTTGTAGTTGTTAACTATACCACCAGTGAAAAACACAGGATATGCAACAGTTCTTTCTTTTTGTGCATTTTGTTCTTTCATTTTGAAGCCTACTCCCTCGTTCCTCAGAGGCCAGTTAGCAATGCAATAAATTAATTTGTACTTTGGAGTGAACTCTTTAATCCCTTTTTGTTCTTTCACCTCCCAATCAAACACACACTCTCACATTTGCATGTATTAACATAATGAAACATTAATTACACAGTGTCTAGGATAGGACAAGCAAAGCACTTCAATCAATCTCAATAATTCACATCAGGAAGGTGAACAACACTGCCCAGCCTTATCAGGACCACATAATAGACAGAAACACAGGCTCAGTGCCTGTTGTGAGTGTGATTTATAACCAACATCTAAAAACAAAAAGCAGAAAATTACAAGGAGACTAATCAATAACAATTATCTTAATGATAGATGGACAAATTTTATTCTTTTGTTGGGTGGTATTGCCCGTCTAGTGATTTGTTTGCAAGAGGGGATAAAGATTAAGCAGACTGCTCTCGAAAACCAATGAGGTCTGAAAATGCCTAATTCCTGGGTGCAAAGAATTGTTGCATTATCTGATTTCTCTCAAGAAACCATGAGAGTTTATCTGAAAAAGAGAAGGTGACTACAAAGGCTGCCCACAGCTGTCTTCTATCTCTTCCAGATTTCAGTTGGTCATCCTGGTTGTCTGTGGTGTTCATCTGCTTAAGGTCTGAATTCTGCCAGTGTCAGCCTGCAGGCCACATTGCATGCTTCCTGCCAGCATCAGCTCTGACTGATTGTTGCTGAGCTGTGCCAGTTGCTAATTATGTAAAAGACAATACATAAGAGTTTCATGTTTGGAACCCAATACTTACAAACATCTTCAATATTCCACATACTTTTAAAGAGTTTTTTTTGCAAATATCAATTGCAGAGACATATTTGTATTGGAGTTCACAGGAGCCCAGTTCTTACTATATTTCTTCTTAGAACCATGATGAGAAGAGAAGAGAAGAGAAGAGAAGAGAGGAGAGGAGAGGAGAGGAGAGGAGAGGAGAGGAGAGGAGAGGAGAGGAGAGGCAGTGTAGCATGGGGTGGGGTGGGGTGGGATGAGGCAAAAAAGGAAAAAAAGGAAAAGAAAAGAAAGGAAAGAAGGATGCCGTGGCATTCCTCAAAGGGCATGTCTCTAGACCACGGTTTCTCAACATTGGCCCTATTGACATTTGGGGCTGGATAATTGGATAATTCTTTGTTGCGGAGAGCTGCCCTGTGCATTGTAGGAAGTGTATCCGCATTACCGGTCTCTACTCACTAAATGCCAGTATTCTTTGCTCTCCTCTTCTAGTCACAACAATCAAAAATATCTCCAGGCATTACCAATGCCTCTCCCATAGGGGAGGGGAAATCTTCTCCAGTTGAGAACCACTGCCCTATACCCTTCAGTACAAGAACCATATTTAATGTTCATAAAAAGAAAAAACTTAAAGCAAACTGCAAAAGATTATTTGATTATGTAAAAATTTTGTTATTAAATACCCTTTGAAATAAGTGGATTTCAGTCAGCTTTTAAATCAACGCTTCGAGGCATTTATAAAATGTTGAAAGCCAAGAAACCTAAATTCTATTCCTGATGATTCCGTCCTGACTGCATGGCCTTGGGCAATTAATCTTCTTTTTTCTATATATTATTTTCTTTCTCTGCAAAGTGAAGAGCTTGGACAAAGTGAATTCCAAGTCCCTGCCGTGTCTAACATTCTGGGGTTCTACTTTTAGAAGAGTTGACTCATATAGCTTAGCTCTTTAATGAGTACAGTCCACATGCCCCCCAAACATCCCAGGCAGTATGGGCCACATTTCTCTACTCAACCCTTCCCTCTCAGAGCAGTGTTGCTCACTGACCCTAGCATAGTCCAATATTCTAATCCCATAAGAAGAACAACTGCAAGCATTAAAATCTGAATATGTAACTTAGCAAAGGTAGGAGTACTTCCTATTTCTGTGTTTCTTTAGAGACAGAAACATCAAGGAAGCAAGGATTAGTGAGGTCTTCTTTAATGACTTGGGAATGATCAAAAAGTAAGCAAATAAACAACAATCAAACAGACCATTAAACCAAACCCGATATATTGCCTATTGTGCTAAAGCTTTTGTTTTTCCCATTATAATAGTTTTTATTCAAGGTAGAAACTATACTTAGCAAAACAAAACAAAACAAAACAAAACCACAAAACAAAAAACGTAATTGTTAAAAATCCAATTTTCCTGAATTTGACCCTATGGGCAGTGAGGTCTCAGAAGCACATGCTTTCTGATTTGTGGTTCTCAGAGCCCATTAATATTTGTAATCACTTCTCCAAATATACACACTCTTCCCATAGATCCCTAGAGATCCTAGAGACCAATCTGCCCTTTTGACAGCTGTCGAATCCTTGTTCGCATCAAAGATGCAACAAGTCAATGAAATCATCCTTCAGGACTCTCAGCTCTGTCAGCTATTGGCTATTGAGACTCATCCATCCGTAGGCCCTCATTTGGGCCCTCTCATAACTGATATGTTAGCTTGTGCATTCCCGCAATTGCTCATGTGAGTACAAACTAAAATGACATGACAGAGACACAACAATATAATTCTCTACATCCAGAGACTTGAAAGACCCGCCTGCCAATATACCACAGTGTATTCCCATTTACAGTACATTTATCTCAACAAAGTACTCAGGAAATCATCTTTCATATAGCTTGTACCTGTCTCTTTTCATTGCCTCTCAACATTGTAGAAGATGCATCAAAATACAATGATCCTTATATTTTCACGTATAACAACCTTGGAAGCAGACATGCAAACAGCCTTGCCCTAAGAAATGGAGCGCATGGCAATAACACCACTACATAGAGAAATCTTTAGTCTGCACACTTGGTAAGATATATTCTAAGTGTCACTGCATTTTAGCTGCCTCTGGTAAGAGAAAAGAACTTTACTTCTAAGGCCACAGGCACCAAATAATTTACATTAGTAACAACCACTGAATCCTTTTTCAGTAACTTATGATCTCCTCCTAATAGTTCTCTATTTTATTCATTAAGGAGGGAGAGAGAGGCAGGGCATGCAGACATAATTACACAGGAAAAGTACTTATAAATCCCCAAACCACATCCTCATCAATAGAAAAGCTATACTGTTTTGGGGCTACACCCCAACACTCTGAAAATGGAACCCTCTAGTTTGAGTCAAGCACTGACCAGGAACCGGGGGGGAAATGTTTACCATTAGGTGAATAAACTGCATCACTCTAATGAAGTGGGAGAGTTGGAAAAGCAAAGAGCCAATTCATTGCAAATGCCAAACCACTCTTTCTCTAAAAATGAACGCCACAATAAAACTGATGGGCCATGGTTATGAATACATTGTTTTGGGTTTTCAATACCCAAAGATATTTTAAAAACCATAATCCAAACATAACCAAACTGTAAAACATTCAATAACAAATGTGTACATTTCAGCCCTGCTATTCCAGCCAGCACCACCAGCAAAATCCCCCTTCTCTGCTCTCCTGACCAGCTGTATTTGGTTACACTTCATGAAAAGTCACAGCTTCCAGGGCTCATTTTCTTTCAATTCAATGGATTTGGCAATTTCAACATAAAGAAATTAAAATTTAAAAATAAATAAAAGTATCGGTGGGTCATAAATTTGCAAGCTCAGCAGTTTTAATATTTAAAATAAATGTTTAATGTCCAACAGCAGGATTAAGTGATATTACAAATGTGGATCATTTTCTTTTCAGAGATGAACAAAGCAAATAGGAGGAGGAAAAGCAATCAAAGTTGCAGGATCCTGAAACTCTGTTATTCATTACACTGTCAGCTTCACATCGAAACTGGTTGTCATGTTTTCTAAGTCCTTATCCCAATAATTTATTACCCAAAGCAGTTTCAGACAAATAAGAGATTTTCCTGTTGACCATATAAGAAAATGCTCATCAGCCGTAGTTATTTTTAAAAGAATAGCACTATTTTAAAAATCCAATGAGCGTAAAGGACTAGAAAACATTGCCTGCCCACACAGTAAAGAAAATTTTAATTGCCATAACTAATCACTATGGATTTCCATTCCTCACAATTGTGAAATCTATTATTGCTGAAACAACACACCTACCTCCCTTAATGTCATACCTAAGGGATGGCTTCTATCAAAATAGATGAACATACCTTTTATCTTGAGTTATATGAGAAGGACCTTTATTTATTAGACTCTTAGGAAATACCCAGGGATTTCCTAAGCAAGAGAAACTTCAGGTGTGGGGTGTTTCCCAAAGCTGGTAGCTTTCCTTTCATAATTATGATTAATAATGATGATAACATTAATAACTTTTATTATCAAGTCATGTATCTGCTACTTATTATGTTAAAAATTTCTTACACATTATCTAGAATATTCCTCACATTTGACCTATAATGTGGCTGCTAGCGTTATCTCTACTTTACAGATGAGTAAACTATGGCTCAAAGAGGCAACATAACTTGGCCACTGTCATCCAGCTAACTTGTGGAGGAGCCAGGGCTTGAACTTGAAACTTCCTGACTCTGACTCTGGAGACAGCTTTTGGTCAGAGGATTGCATTTGCAGTTGGGAGACTTCAGTTCCAGGGCAAAAAATTAAAATATAAAATTTATAAAAATTGCTTATGCCTTAAATATTTCCAAATAACTAGGGAAAGAAGAGAGATGTACACAGACAATTCTGAAGAGCCCCGTGTGTTGGGAGACCAGATAAGTGAGGCATACGGAAGACAAGATATGAAAGAAGAAACATAGGTGGACAAGCAGAGAAGATGCAAGATGATGCTACAAATGGCAAAATCAACAAAAATGAAGGTACAGTGGTGGGGAGAGATAGAATTCAACCAGGAAGTGACCATACTATGAAAGACTCACTAGACATCGGGAGAAGGAGACAAGCCAGAGAGTAGTGGTTAAGATCACAGACTCTGTAGGCAAGCATATCTAGATTTAAACCCAATCTCTGCCACTGGCCACCTATGTGACCTCACCAAATTACTTATTCGCTCTTTTCTCTTCTATACAACAAGAATAGTTGTCATTACCCATTTGCTAAAGCTGTTGGGATTTTTTTTTAATAAACATTTAATATGTTGCCTGTAGTGAGTGTTTAAGAGTTGATCATTTATTATGATTAACATAGGTCAGAATTTGATGACTATCATGCGACCTTGAGTAAGTTACTTTATTTCTCTGTCATTCCATGTACTTATCTTTAAAATGAAAATGATAGTAGAAGCTCAACATGTCCCACCTGATTAAATGAGATAATGTGCGTAGAAAGATACTGAAGAGTATAAAAATGTTATCATAAGCATGTATAGAGGTAGTAGATCCAGACCTATTAGTGTTAGACCCAACCATGAACTTTTTAAAAAAAATTATTTATTTATTTGAGAGAGAGAGAGAGCAAGAGAGAGCAGGAGTGGGGGACAGGGAGAGGGAGAAGCAGGCTCCCCCAGATGTGGGGCTCTATCCCAGGGTCTGGGGTCGTGTCCTGAGCCAAAGGCAGATGCTTAACTGACTGAGCCACCTAGGCATCCCCCAACCATGAACATTTGATCCAAACAATGGTGGGCCATGTCTGGACTGATCTCTGCTGGGGAAAGGAAGGAATAAAGCTGAGGAACTGGTATGCATTTCATTTCTAATGAACATTTCTCATTTCTATTTCCTTAGTCAGTCTCTTGCTTCCCTCTCTGTAATGTATTTTAAATATGTCATCTTAGTGAAAGCTATCTACTTTGAGGCACCTGGGTGGCTCAGTTGGTTAAGTGTCTGCCTTCAACTCAGGTCATGATCTCAGGGTCCTGGGATCTAGCTCCACATTGGGCTCCATGCTCAGCTGGGGGTCTGCTTCTCCCTCTCCCTCTGGCCCTTCCCACCCCCCACACCCTCCCGTCCTGCTTGTGCTCTCTGTTCTTTCTCTCAGATAAATAAAATCTTAAAAAAAAAAAAAGTATTAAAAAAACTATCTACTTCATTTAATACATTAATTCTTCATTCCTAGTAAGATAAAACCATCCTCCCTCACTGTGAGATAATAGAAAAAAAATATATACACATATACAGATATATACACCTACAAATACACACACACATATATACATATACATATACATATATACACACATACATATGTATATCTGCCCTTAGTTCCCGGCATAGAGCCCCTTGTAATTTCCTAAGTGATAAGTACTGGGAGCATCTTTTGTTTTACTACTGGTCTTTGATACTGATTCCTAACACAGAATTCCTAAAACTCTTATAATTTCCTGGATGATATATACATCTTTTATTTTAATGAGGTGACTCTTGGTGGGCTTCTGGATAGGGGCTGGTCACCAGAAAGACCAAGCCATGATTAAAAGCTTGGAATTTTCAGCCCCAGCCCCCATTCTCCAGAGAGGGAAGGGAGCTAGAAGTGGAGTTTATGATCAATACTGCCTGCATCCAAAAGCAGAGCAAAGACTTTAGGAGACAATGCCATGTATAACAGAGAATGAGGTATGTTCTTACCACCTAGACTCTTAACTTTGCTCAGACCCTGGCATGGGTTGCCTTTCTGCGTCTCCTTTCGTCAGGAGCCCTGACCCTGAGTCTAAGTGTTTGTTCTATCCTGCAAAAGAGGACTCGGCCTCAGGGAAAGTGTGGTCACTCACAGGCAGGCATTTCCTGGTTAATCAATCCCAGGCTATACCAGAGACTTCTGTTGATGTAGCCTGGTGGGCAGCTGCCTATAGGGAATGCTTTGAAAGAGACTGGCAAGAATCTCTGGCAACCACAACACTCCATAGTTTGTACTTTGCTATTCTTTTCTTCAGTGAGAGAGTCTTTCATGTGACCATCAAGATGAGGTTTCAAATTCAAACATTCTGGGGAGAAGTAACAGCTTTATTAAGGATTATACTCTGATTCTTTCCTGAGATGAGTCTTTCATGGCAAGTAAGATAAAGGAGGGCTGAGACTCCACTCAAGTTTGTAGATAGGGCCAGAGGGAGCCAGACATGCTCACTGTGCTGGTATACCCATGCTGAGTCTGTGTGTAGGTGTTTGAGTAGCATAATAAAGAGAAGATAGGGGGCGCCTGCGTGGCTCGGTTGTTTAAGAGTCTGCCTTCGGCTCAGGTATTGATCCCAGGGTCCTGGGATCTAGCCACCTGTCTGACTCCCTGCTCAGCAGGGAGTCTGCTTCTCTCTCTGCCCCTCCTCCCTGCTTGTGCTCTCTCTTTCTCTCTCTCTTATTCTGCTTTCTCTCCAATAAATAGATAAAATCTTTTTAAAAAGGGAGAGAGAAGATAGCCTTTCCTTCAAGAAGACTTTAGGCTACTATGGAAAAAGGGAGACGACCTTTAAAAGGCATGCACATGGTTTCTAAAAACAGGATGTACTGATCAAGTTATTCTCTTCGTAAATCTTGGGAAGATTTCTGGATTCAGTTATAATTTCAAGGTGAGGAGAGCTGAAGAATTCTGGGCTACCACAGCAAACAGGCAACGTTTGTGAAGGAAGAGAGAAAATATGTGCTGGTGAACTAAAACTGACTATTGAGATCAGATTTAAAAAACAGAGAAGAGAACAATCTATGAAAATAAGGGAACAGGGCAAGTTAAAGGAAAAATAAAGTTGATATTTGGTAGAGAAAGTGATGGGTAGTCACGAAGATCTGAAAATGCTCACAAGTGCCCCTCTCTGCCTCTTCCCAGCCCACTCAGCTGTGGCTTTGACAATATTCAGCTCAAAGAATCAACCCTCCCCAGTCCTGAGACAAGGCTGACCAGGCAGGTTACAGTGTTCACGCTTACAAGCTAGTGTGTCTAGAATTAGTCACATTGCCACAAATCAAAGAATTAGGGTGTCTGAGGATGAGGCTTAGGATTTATCTAAGTGCCCTTACTTCTAGGATTTATCTTGTCTGTGTGATTTGGGTTTCTAGTAGTGTTTTCCTGATTTATGCAACAATTCCTTACTCTGGTATATAAAGTCCTTGACATTAGCTTACTTGGCTAGGCGCTTAAAATCTAAACAAGCCCTTATGAGCCTGGCTTCCCAGTCAGATAGATCACTCTGAGCCATGGTGAGTAATTTGTCTGACCTCAAGTAAGCCAGCTATAGGGAACTCCCATGGCCAAGTCTCACCCTCTGGAACTCAGAGTCTTTTAAGTACAATCTTCATGTCCGTTTGGAGATGATAATTTGGAATGAAGGACTACTAAAGTCATGCCTGCTATTTCTAGGCTTTCCTCCTTTACATTCGAGCCTACCATTGAGGTTATACAATGGCTCCGTGTTCTACTCTCAGACCTGCAATAATTATTCTACTCATGATAACAATAGACAGATCTTGTGCTACCCATAATGGCACAATCAGTGGTAGATCTTCTGAATTGTGTTTGTGTTGAATTCCATGTCTAATTCATCATGGCTACATTTTGGACTTTTACAATTAGTTATTGATAATAAATAATACAATATTTTAAAAACATAGTCTAGAAATCAAAGCAAAAAGACAAAAATATGAAAAACATGATAAGGAAACAAAATTAGGAAGATTAGTTCTAGAACTTCAATCACTGAATAAAAAGAATCCTGGAGACAGTTGATGGAGATACTGGAAGAGAAGACATTATCAATGGAGTAATTCGAGAAAATCTCCCAGAACTGAAGGGTACAAATCCAGATTAAACAATCCCATATCCACATTACAACAAACATCCTAACAATGTATATCACTGAGAGTTTAGATCACTGCAGACAAAGAGAACATCCTGTAAGTATCCAAAAAGAGAAACAAAGAGACAGAGAACCTAAAAGGATCAGGTATCAGAACTCATCAGATGTTTCAAAAGTAATTCTGGGAGCTAGAAGACAATAGAGCCATACCCTCAAATTCTGGAGGAAAACATTCCCTTAATAGGAATTCTATACCCAACCAAACTACTGATAAAGTGAGAGGAAAGAATAAAAACATTTTCCGACATGCAAATTTCAATCTAACTCTCCCTTCCCCCATGAATCCTTTCTTAAGAAGCTACTGAAAGATATAATCCACCAAAAGGCAGAGAATAAAAGGGACCTGAGCTTCAGAAAATGGGTACTGCAAAACATAAGGGAAGTGGAAGGGATTCTCAGAACAGAAGTGAAAGAGGGTCCTGGGATAATAGTGGTACCCATTGTGCAGGAGTCAACCATTCCACACTGGAGCAGGCCAAGAGTCTCTGGGAGAGAGTGCCTCAGGAAGAAACAATTGATAGATATACCTGGATAACTGGGAGGAAATCTATGCTCATAATGAAGAGATAAGTACATGAAAACTAGAAAAACAAAACCATACAAATGGCAAAAAGTAACCACAGTATACTCTGATTGCATATTATAAACACTGAATACTGATACAAACAAAATTAAGATAGAACTTTATTGGGTGTCCAAGAATGAGAACAGGGCACATATATGGTATATGGTATAGAAGTGAATGGGTGAAGAGGAATTAAAGAAAGTCAGTTCTGTATCTGTCACTCAGGAGGTCAGTAGATAAGGCTTCAAATGGAAAAATTTTTAAAAAGGAGTAATATAAGCAGGTTACTTAGAGATATGGAGAAAAATTTCATAATAATCAGGAATTCAATGTGGTTATTTTTGGAAAGGGGAAAAGAGCTGAGGTGGGGTGACAAGGAAATATCTTTATAACAAGCCCTTTGTAACAAGCAGAACTCTAAAGCTCTTTAAATCATGTACATATACAGCTTGAAAATACATTTTGCCTAATTCTAAAATGTGATTTGAGGTACTTCTATGGCCAGGAGACCATCATACCTGGAGAAGAATCTGGAGTTAATAGGCATGGATGAGGAGGGTCGCTGGGAGTTTAATAAGAGTGACATTTTCCTTAGTGAAGTCCTCCCCCCCTTGCCTTTGGACAATGGCCAGTTGTATGTTCACCGATAATTTAGCTTTTCTCTTTTGAGGCAAGATAGGATCTGAGAGTTAAAAGTTAGCTTCACAGAACTATGACTTGTCTTCATAAAACCCAGTGCCACAGTGATCAAGTCCAATCTGACCAATCCTTCATACTTGGAGCAAATATTATTGTAAACCCCCCAGTGTCCAGTTAAGCACAAAGTTTGCTTCATGGTAACATTATTTTTAGAATTTTGTGAGCTTGACAGAAAAACAGAAGGAACAGCCCAACATTATTCACTTGAACGACTTTCCAAATTGAAATCACAAAAATTGCAAAAGTACAGAGTTGTAACTACACAGGAACCCATTTGAAATAATTTCAGATTCGAACATTGCCCTATGGTTCTGTTGATTTTGATGGAGGCAGCCTACTCACGTGGCTAATACTTTGCAGATGGGGTAGTGGTGCTGGGGCCCTCTGCCAAGGCCATCTCTGCCCCCCAGCCCACCTCTGGCACCCAGATTCTTTTTATGTAATCTGAAAGGATTATCTGTCTTTTTAAGGGAAGAGGGGCTCAGGTTGGAACAGAAGACGTGTTCACAACATTAGTTATCCTTCAGATGAGAGGACTTCTGCTGTGAGGACCATGTGGTTGTCTGCCAGGGAAATGAACTCATTTGCCATAGTCAAATGTTAGCCTTCTCCCAGCCAAGTGCACAGGGAGCAGGAAGGGGTAGCATGTTAGGGAATCCAGTGGGAGAGATGCAGGCGTGTTTACTGGCTCAGATCGATTGCATGCATGTGGTTTCTAATAATGTTAAATGGTGTATTATCTTCATGGTTAGAAGACATCTTTCTTTGCATCTAATCTCATCTCAATCTTCCCTTCTTTTCACCCAAAATTCAGGTCCTCTGGAGGTGGAAAACAAAGGCTGTTGGCAAAGGTTGCCTCAACTGATATTTAAAAGGAATGTGCCACACAGCTTTCTGGTAGGAGACGGGGTGCCTTGCTGGTTCAGAGGCACCACAAGCCAATATTTCTAGGTCTGAGAGACTCACCCTTCTCTAGGAAGCCCTTCCCATCCTGTGTGACAGTACTTCTAAATCCCAATTAGCTGACACTAGTCATCTCAGTAATCAATGTCGTCTGTATAAATCAAATTCTGGACCTATATAATTCAAAAATTATAAGTCAAAAATTTCATAGCAAATGAGAAGAGATACCTGGTAAAATCTCCTTTATTAATTTTAGATAAGATGCAGTCAAAAATTATTTTCATTTCATCTTTTTTTAAAAGTCAACCCTATAGAGACGATGGAGCTGTACAAATCTCTATTGAGTCAGGGTTGCCTTCAGCCTTGGAAATAATCCTTTGGGAATCTTCCTGATCCCTTGCAGCGACAGGAATATATATTGCATGTTTCCTGGGTAGCAAGGTCTCTGCCCAGGCTGTCTATACCACCCTACTGTATTCAGGCCGTGGGTGTCATTTTTCTCTCCCTCGCTCTTCTCTACACATCAACCTGAGATCACCTTAAAATGACATTCAGAGCATGCTATTCCTCTGCTTCAACCTTTCTGAAAGTCCTATTGCAGGGACCCCCACATCCTGAATGTGAACTGCCCCAAGTGCATGATCAAGCTTTCTGGTATCCTGCTCTTCATCCTCTGCCTTGACCATCATGCTGTAGCCACAGAGGCACCCTTTTTGCCTTTTGAACTCACCACTCTACCCCCCTGGAATGGTCTTCCCAAATGTGTACCTGGCTAATTCCTACTCCTCTTTTGGTTTCAGTTTAAATATCCTTTCCTCTGAGAAAATTTTCCTGACAGACCTGCATATGAAAAGCAGGACCTCCTCCCAATACAATTCTCTCCCATGGTATGCTGTATCGCTTCCTTAACAATTTGCAGTAATAGATTCGTTTTTGTGTTTTGTAGGTTATATTGATCTCCCCCACTGGACCATAAATGCCACGGGGATGGCTTCTGTTCCTTTATGGTCCCCACAGTACACTCAGTGCCTATAGAGTGCCTGGCACATTCAGGGGCACGATGATAATTTGTTGTCCAAAGAGAACTGTATAATCTCCCTCCCTGACTCCCGATGCTTCTTGAAAACTGTCACAAAACTCCATTCTCTTAACCACTTACTTTGCACCTATTGCGGACCCCAGCAAATACTTTGAAGGTTGATTTTTTAATTTTTTTTTTCTTTTCAGGAAGGTGTCTATAGTGGGCTGAATAGTGTCCCCACCAAAATTTATATCCTCTTACAACCTCAGACTGTGACCTTATTTGGTAATAAGGTCTTTGCAGTGTAATTAAGGATCTTGAAATGAAATCATCCTGTTCAGGTAGGCCCTAAATCCAATGATCGATGTCCTTATAAAAAGAGTAGAGGACACAGAGAGACACAGACTCACAAGGAAGAAGACCATGAGAAGACAAATGCAGAGATTGTGGTGAGGCAGCTACAAGCCAAGAAATGCTAAGTAAGGATTGCCAGGAGCCACCAGAAGTTTGAAAACGCAAGCAAGTTTTCTCTCCTACAAGTTTCAGGGGAGAATGAGCCTTCTGGCATCTTGACTTTGGACCTCTGGCCTCTACAACTGTGAGAGAAGAAATTTCGGTTTTAAGTCACCTAATCTGTGGTAACTCATTATGGCAAGGCTAGAAAATGACTACAGTGTTCTAAGAGCGCTGGTATTCTTGTGTGATCACTATGACTTCCTTTCACAAAATTACTGAACAAGAAACCGATCCAGAGATAAGGACCCATATTAATAGGCCAGTTTAAAAATTCACTTACAACCGCACAGAGGAATGGAAGAATTGGAATCTTGGGATTAAAGGGAGCATTACAGGTTATTTTGTTCAGCCTTCCCACAACACTCGTGCTCTCTGCAAAGCATCCCTTCAGATGGTTCCCTGGCCTCTGCTAGCCAACAGCACTATTCCCCAGCACTACACAGAGGCAGAACTTTTAAGGAAAACAGAATACGTGCCCCGTAACTCACAGCTGACAGACTAACACTGCGCTGATTGCCATGGCCGCCATGTGCTTTACAGCTTCGAGGAAGCAAAGCAGCTACAAAGAGTAGGCGGCATCCTAGTTTAAGTGCGGACAAAATCTTGCCCTGTTTTCCTTAAAACTAATTCAATTTTTTGCAATAAAGAAATAATAGAAATATCCCTCAGTGACATAATGTCATTCAATTATCTCTGCCCAAATCCCTGCAGCAACTGGAGAATAGAGTTGGTTTTCACACTTGTGACCAGCACCCCAGTCAAATTAAGTCAGATCAACTAAGACTTATTGGGCACTTTTGGGGGGTAAATGTTTTACTGAAGCAGAACACAGGTCTTGAAATGCACACCAGTCATAGCACGCAGTTCAGTGCATCTTCACAAAATGAACCACCTGGGTAGCCCGCGTCCAGATGACAGACTTACCAGCATCCCCAGGCGCCCCTCCTGCCCCACTGTAGTCACTGACGTCACCAACGGGAGCCCCTCTCATGACTTTTATTTATTTATTTATTTATCATTATTTTTTTATTATGTTCAGTTAGCCACTCACTGTATAGGACATCATTAGTTTTAACTCACTAGATTGAACTGCGCTGGGTTTTGTTTGTTGGGTTTTTGTCCTTTTGTGTGTGTGTGCATGCTAAAATATACGCACCATAAAAGTTACCACGGTGATCACTTTTAAATGTCCAATTCAGGAGCATCAGAAGTTCTGCCTGTTTTTGAATCTGATATAAACTGAGTCCTACAGAATACACTTTTATGTATGACTTCTTCCATTTAGCACCTGCTTAAATCAAGTCATGTCTCTGAAGAGATAATAAATAATTGCCTTTTTAGGTATTTTATCCATTGAAGAACAGCACCAGTGAAACTCTAAAAATGGGTGGTTTTATGGGTTCAGAGGCCCCTGGAGACGTGTATTATGTTGGTGTCCATTACACATAAACGCAGTTTCAAGCCTCTCAAATCACTCCCTTGGTGACCACCTGCACTCTGGGGGCAAAGTTTCACTGTGTGTGGTTTCGGAGCATTCAAATTCTGGGATCTGTGACCACTGTGAGAAGCACTGAGGCTGATCCCTGAGCTGGATGTTAAGAAGCCCACAAGCAGATGGACCTTTCCTTCCTGGATCAATCAAGATGTGGAAATTCTCTTAATTTAAACCAGAAAGAGGTAAGGAGTGACCCGAGCCTCAAATGCCATAATAGTGTCGATTAAATGAAAGCAACCCTATAAACCTGAACTTCTAATTTATAATGTGTGCTGTTTTGAAGGTTCTATGACATACAGTTTAATGGCCTAATAGAAAACATTTTTATTTAGGTTTATGGGCCTTGTTCCACTAAATGTCGCATTCCCCTCTGCACCAAGAGTTATGGAGTAGTACTGCTCATCCTGTTTACAAATCTAGACAACTCTTGGCCACTCTGCAGAAGCTCCATTGACTCATGTTCCCTGGGGCCCTCTTGCGGTCAGTTCTCACCAGGGAGAAGATTCATCTCCGTGGTAGGTTTCTCCCTACAGTTCTGTTGACACAGATGAATAGGCAGATCACAGGGCAGGGGGAAAATCTCACACTCCCGTTCTTGGTCATGGCCACTTGTTATCACAGTCAGATTCCCACCTCTGAGTTTGTTCTTTGCCCTGTTTTTAATACCCTAGAATCTTCATTAAACAATGATCAGAAAGTTTTAAAGTTAAGAACAGTTTCCAAATGGAAAAATGGTTGCCTAGGACTAAACTAGAATTCTCAGAGAAGCTGAAGTGAAGTAAAATCATAGGCACACATGAGGGCAACAGGGAGCTAGGACATAGTCTTTAAATAAGGAATTATGGAATTGTATGGAAGATGATGATTTTTTTTTTCCCCATGACGGCACCAAACAGAATCCCATCTTTCTCCCTCTTGCTGGTGAAACCATTTTGTGACAGTCTTGTTTCCAGTATGGACAAGGGTAATTGTATGGTGTTCCTAATTGGGCATCATACTTATTTATCTTCACCATCCATCACACAAAGGACCGTGCCAGGCAAAACATTCTGAACCTCAATCATAAGCCACGTGTGAGACCACAGAGGGTCCAGTGAGCAGCCGCCACTGCCCTATCCTATTCTGTCTTCAAGAGCTTCCTTGCTGTCCACCAGTGAGGTCAGGAGCACTCACCTCCCCCGCACTGTCCATCACGGGTGACAGGGGAGGGAGAGGACAGCCCAAGGAGTAACGGTGCCCAAGGAAGCCTGGGGTTCACAAGGTGTAACTGATTGCCAACATGACAGATTGCTTGCTTCATATGCAAAGGAGGAAGGAAAAGAGGAGCCCCTGGGGATCTCAGTGCTGGGCAGCAGGCAAACAGAGCCTGCAGGCATGAGGCAGGCAAGCCAGGGCCTAGCAAGGGCCCCCGCAGAGGGGTGAATCAGTAAACAGTGAACTGAGAGCAGCGAAGACCCCAGCCCTGCATCTGCTCCCTAGTCCTGAGCCACAGAGTGAGAAAGGACTGAGATGCGTAGGCCATTCCTTCTTTTTACAGATGAGGAAACAAAGGCACAGAAGGATCACTACCTGCTTCAGGTCCCATACCTGATTAGTGCTAAGGCTGGAAGGAGAACCCAGTTCACCTGACTCCTAAGCTGGAACACCTTCTACTATACTTATGGCCTCCAAACCCAGAAAAAAGCAGCTCCCTCAAGAACAAACCAGGACAGAGTGTCAGCAGGTGTCTGGGGGAAGGGGTGGTGGCAGATTACACATTTAGACTGTATGAACGGGCAAGAAACCTATGCATAGCCAACATATTGGTCTAAAGCAATTCAAGTTTAGGAGGGCTATTTTAATTAGGAATAGAGGACTGCAGGGACTTTCAGTGGCCCTCCAAAGTGAGCCTTCTTCATATAAGATTATTCCATGAGAGTAGGAATTTCCTATAATGGAATGATTTGTAACACCCATTTGCATGTTCAAATGCCCTAATAAAATGAAGAATTGGAGAATTTTATATTGCAAATAATTCTTAAGAAAGGAAAATTGAAACTAAAGGGAGAAGGGGTTAAATGGCATGTTGCCCCCTCCAATCCACCCACCTCCCCCCCAAAAGCAATTATGAGAGAGAAAAAAAGAGAAAGTATGAGGGGAAGAGGGAGAAAGTGGAATTATCAGTACACATAGTATCTACTTGGAAAGAATCCTTAGGTAACATGTAACCATTGAATCCTACTAATGGGATAACCAGTATTTAATAAATAGTCAAAAAATGCAATAGGAGATGAGTTGCCTACAAATAATCAGAATTCAAATGGATGAGACACTTATCCAAATTATCAAAAGGTTTTAACTCACTCATTCACTCACTTTACTCACTCACTCACTCACCATCCAGATAGGATCATTCCTTCACCCAATATAGCACATTCCTTTCAGTTCAGTACACAACACTACAATTCCTAAACCTTTTTTTAAAAAAAAAATTGTGATTTTAAAAAAATGTTATATGGGGCACCTGGGTGGCTCAGCCAGTTAAGCATCCAGCTCTTGATCTCAGCTCAGGTCTTGATCTCAGGGTCATGAGTTCAAGCCCCGCATTGGTCTCCACGCTGGGTGTGGAGCCTACTTAAAAAAAAAAAATGTTATGGAGCTAATTTTAAAAAGTTACTACCCTAAATCAACTGCTTTCATTCTTGCTTGCTCTCTTTCTTGCTTTGTCTATTTGGCTGGGTTTTATATAGTTATAAACATAATGCTAACTGAAATTTTCAAATAATAATACAATGCAATCACAGTCTGTCCCGAAGTTATACTTCCTATGAAACATGGCAGTGATTCCTCAGGGTTTAAATGCTACCTTGCCATGGACCCTGAAGTCAGAAAGATCCGTTTAGCATCTTTGTTCTGCTTCCTACTCATAGCATGTACTCATCTGCTGGGTGGGGTGGGCATAATCATGGCATTTATCACGTAAGTCTGTTGCAAGGAGTTTATATATGACATACACACATTACTTAGGACTGTGTCAGGAGCCTAGCAGTTTAGTGGTAGTACTTAAATAGGCTAAAAGTCCCCAGATGATACTCTGTAGTCTTAAAACAGAGCCCAGGCAGTTAAATCCTCCTAAGACCTGCTCACTTACTCAGTGTTTTCATCTTCCTTTCTTTCAAGTTCCTGCATGAACTTGTAACACTGGTCTGCTCCAGCGTGGAGTATGTTTTGATTATGCACATCCGGCCAGCAAGAACCAAGTGCGTTCCTTGTACTGCTTCGCACAGTGCCACATGCAATTACAAGCTCAACACTCCCATTCTGATGATAATGATGATGACAGTAACAGCACCACTGATGATGGCTAAGAGATGACAAATAACCTGAAATTCAACACTTGCCCAAGGAGGGGCCCCCTCTCCCTAGCTCTGGGCTGAACACAATAAAAATGATCATCTCAATCATGGATGCGATTAAACACTTCCCTGCAGGAAGCTGAAAGTAAAAGATCCATTAAGTGCATGGGGGCTGCCCCCGGGGAGTATTTTGTGTCTTCTCACGCTGCAGACTGGGATTCAAAATATTAACAGGCCATTAAGGACCCAAGATCCCAACCTGTGCCCAGGTGGTCAGACTGGTGTCTTAAAGCTTTGCCCTTTTTGCTTTGGGTTTTTTATTTTTTGTTCCCTCTCCCATGCAGGAACAAAAGTTCAGTTTTGAACAGGTCACTGGTTTCCATGGTTTTCCTGAACTCCAGGACTGCTAAGTATAAGTCTTCCAGTCTTGTTCTGCATGGTCGCGTAAGTGCAAGTTAGCTACCGTCCTTTCTCTCTTGCCTAATGTGTGATGGTATCTGAATATCGTAAGTTAAAGACAAGGTGTGCAGAGGAAAGGAGCAGCTGAAAGAATCAGGCATCAATGTCAATATCCTCACGGCCCTTGGTACTCTCCATTGTTGGAGTTTTCAGGAATATCCCAGCTAGGCTCTCAAGTGGCTTTATGTCCCAAAGGACTTCTCTCTACCAATTAGGAAAATTAATTCAAAAGTCAAGAAGATGGAATGGAGAGAGCTCGGTGTATAAAGGATGAGTCAGGCCAACTCAAGAAGAGCAACGGAAATACATTTCCATAGGTGACAGGCCAGGGGGTGACACCTTTGCGGAGCTCACATAAACTCAGCAACTCATCACGCTCTGAGCCTTTGAAACAGACGTCACTTCACAAATCTCCCCTCTGCCGCTCCAAAGCAGTTTGCCCACAGGTTTAAAGCAGGCCAATTAGGATATCAAATAACATATGGATGAAAGGCAACATCGGTAACTATGTAATGCTGGCTTATGAAAATTAAGAGTACCAGCAGGAATGTTTCAGAAAATTGAAGCTTCCCAATGTGACCTGATGATTTTCTATGGACTGTTGATCTTAGTTCCAGCTCTAAGTGTTTGTGGAATGCCTAGGATACTTAGTATTTAAGGATTCTCACTTGCAATATGTATAGAATTATATCTTCTTATGTTCAGTCACACTTACATTGTAATAGACTCATTTTTCTCATCTGTAAAATGGGGTAATAACATATATGTCAGAGGGTTATGATGAAGGCTGAGTAGGTAATGCATGTAAATGATTTAATGTAATGTTCACATAGTGAGTGTTTTACAAATGGTTGTTAATGATAATAAGTAGAACAATGAGATTGCATTTATTTGTTTGTTTTTTGTTTATTTGTGCTTAATTGTGTTACCTAACAGGGTGAATTTTAAAATTAAGTAGGTGGGAAAGTACTTTATTTGACTTTGATGCCTTTGTTAATCCTCCTAGACATGTGCAAGACTTACTGGTGCAGTGAAATGTAAATATATAGAATCAGTAGGCCTATGCTGGCCAGACACGCAGAACAGTCAGCGATTTCCCAAACTGGGTAGGAAGAAACTAGCAGTGAGCGGGGCACAAGATAGGCCGATGCCACAAGGGACCCGAAAGATGGCATCTTGTCCCATGCCTGCCTGCCGGCTCAGGACCAGGTGAGCCTTGGTGGGACAGGAGCACCTCCATCTTCTCCCAAATAAAGACAGTATGGTCAAAGGTGCTGTGATTCTTGGGCTCATCCATTTCCTTCCCCAACACCTACATCTGTAGCTTCAAGTCTGAGAGTATTCCGACGGCCTTGGTGAGTAAAGATCAAACTTCAACAACTAGAGGTCAAAGCCTTAAGATGGGTAGTGACTTAATTATTTCAGTTATCATTCAACAAAAGTTGATCAAGGGCCTTCTATGTGTCAGGCCATGTCCCCAGCATTGAGCATACAGGAGTGAGACAGACAAGGCATTTGCCCTTATGTTCCTTATAGTCCAAAGAGGGGAAACAGTCAACAACAAATACACAGAGTTATAACAGTAACCACTATGTTATACATATTAATATAAGGTCACAGTATAGAAGGACTGGGGTGGGGGTAAGGAAGTGCTGATTTGGGGAAGGATGATTTTCCATATGGCATAAAATTAAGTCTTTGGCTTTTCTCTGCTCACTGGAAGAATAAAGTTATTATGTTGGATACCAAAGATCTTTTTCTCAGCAATCACATAAAGTCTTAGGGAGCCCAGCTTCCGTCTTTGGTAAGCCTTTATTCCCAACCAACATCCTCTCTCTCCTCCTTCTATCCTAGATGTATATGTTAGGGGTGGAACAGGGACGGGTCATCTGGGAATGCAAAGCAGTTAAATCTAAGGTTGGTAAAACAGAGTAGTGTCTCTTCTCCATATGCTAAAAGAAATCCTTCCTTATTATAGGGAATTTGGAAAATATGGTAAAGTATGAAGAAGAAGAAAATTAAAATTGCACTCTCATCCACCAAGAAGACTACAAATAACAAATTGGTGCAATCCCTGAATATTGTAATGGGTCTCTCTCTTTTTTGTGCACGCACTCACACACACAAGTCACACTGCACATTCTATTTTTTTATCTTACATTTTCTCTCCTTAACATTACATCATGAGTATATTTTCATGTATAATAAAATTCTTGAAGATATTTTAATAGCTGCATAATATCTGTCCTATGATTATACCATACTTTAATCAGCCATGTCCATATGGATGACAAAGTAGACTATTTCTAATTTTTTACTGTTATTAAAAATAGAGCTGCAGGGGTGCCTGGGTGGCTCAGTCATTAAGCGTCAGCCTTCGGCTCAGGTCATGATCCCAGGGTCCTGGGATCGAGCCCCGCATCAGGCTCCCTTCTCGGCGGGAGTCTGCTTCTCCCTCTCCTACTCCCCCTGCTTGTGTTCACTCTCTCACTGTGTCTCTCTCTGTCAAATAAATAAATAAAATCTTTTAAAAAAAAATAGAGCTGCAATCAGCATCTATCTATCTATCTATCTATCTATCTATCTATCTATCTATCTATC
>NW_023270854.1:21718577-21825986 GCF_011800145.1 Mirounga leonina
ATCTATCTATCTATCTATCTATCTATCTATCTATCTATCTATCTATCTCTGTTCTGTGCACATCTCTAATTATCCCTTAAAATAGATTGCAATGAGAAATACTGGATCAAGAAAAAGGATATTAAACATTTTTAAGGCCTCTGATAAAATTGCCAAATTGATTTCCAGAAACTTGGCCAGTGCACAGTCTCACCAGCAATGTCTGAGAATGCCTATTTCATTACATTCTGAAGAGCACAAATGCATTATTCCTCTTTAATTCTGTTATTTCAACAGTAAAAAAAAAAAAGAACAAAACTATCTCACTGCTATGAAAAATCTTATTAATTTGTTTATTCACTGAATTGAAAAAGCTTCTTCAAAAGGATATGTGACCTTGGACGACTTATTTGAACACTCTGAGGATGAGTTTTCTCACCTGTAAAATGGAGATAATTATAGGTATCTTGCAATCCAGGTGCCCTTCCAAGTTTGATAACAACAAAGTATCTTGCAGGCATTGTTGTCAGAAGGTAGGGCTGGACACAGAAAGAATATAGCAAAATGCCAGAAAGAGACTGAATACAAAATGAATCTTTCTTACATGAGCTTGTTCAGCATTCAAATTCCTAAGAGTATAACAAGTAACAGTGGACAAGGGGATAGTTTTTGGTTCTAGGCTATACAGAAAGGGTTCCCAGACCATGGTTTTTAGACCATTTAACCCAGGATCCTTTTCCTCTAGCTTAAATGAGAGCTCGATTACTTTGCAGGTTTGCTGCAATTCTGTTGCAACACAGCATTTCACTAAAAAAAAAAAAAAAAAATCAAATTTTGCTTTCTCACATACACTCTTCTTGCCTTTTAGCCTTTTATTTATCTTTTAGAACATTGTTGATTTGGTCTCCCAGAACCAGGAAACAAATTCTTGACCTCCTAAAGCTGAGCTACCTACAGACTCATATGCAGTGACCATGACTGTGACTGGGACAGTTCATGGCTGAGACTCAGAACATTTCAGAGACTGTGACAGCATCTTTTTGTTAACACCTGCCCCAACTGCTCTGCAGGTTGTCTATGCAAATGAGTGTTGACCTCTTTAGACAAGGGCCTCTGTACTGGATGTGATCCTGTCTCCCAGGGTTCTGGGTCAGCATTTTTCTAATATGTTGAAGCTAAAGAATTTTTACATGTAAAAAAGTATGAGACAGATTTTTGCCAATTCAAGACTAACTTGGAGAAATAAGATGAAAAAGAAGGCCAGATATCACAAACTTTACTTTGTATCACTCTCTAAGAAATCATCAAAGCTAGCACCAAAATGCAAGACTCTTATCTCCCTATCTAAGCAATGGATATTAAGCAAATATGTAGAAATAATACTAAATCATATAGATGATAAATTTAAAATTAAATATCACAGGGCGCCTGGTGGCTCAGTTGGTTAAGCAACTGCCTTCGGCTCAGGTCATGATCCTGGAGTCCCGGGATCGAGTCCCACATTGGGCTCCCTGCTCGGCAGGGAGTCTGCCTCTCTCTCTGACCCTCCCCCCTCTCATGCTCTCTATCTCATTCTCTCTCTCAAATAAATAAATAAAATCTTTAAAAAAAAATTAAATTAAATTAAATTAAATTAAATATCACAATAGAAATAGGGAAGTGTTAGTAAGTAATATATTATCATTTCTTTCCTTTTTTTTTTTTTTTCTTGTTCCTCTCCTGGGTCACAGTAAAATAAAGTCCTACTGTTTCCACATCTAGTTTGTCAAAGCGCATGATTTTCTCCCTTTCATGTGTTTGCACACTCTGTTCATACAGCCTAGAGACCTTCACTTCCTAGTCCCTCCCACCCTCCCTCCACATCATTTCTCTCCTGTTTAATTCCACTCCTCATTCATATCTCAGGTCAGACTCTATCTCTCCATGAGACCTCCTCTGACCCCTTGCTCCTCACCCCAAGCTCAGAAAGGTCTGAATTTAATACCGTGCTCTACTCAGAGCACTTTTCTCACCACATTTTTGTGTTTGTACACTGTGGGCACTCCTTTGTCAGCTCCTTAAGGGCAACACCTAGTACTTTTCATCTCTTCCTCCCTACTGTGTATCATGGGACCCACTACGAGTCTTGGTGGTTATGGGTGGAGAATGGATGAGTAAAATAAATAGACGTACATACAAAAGTACAGAGCCTTTCCAGGCAATGCTTGAACAGAGCTGGCAGCATCCTGAATTGTTCTTGATTAACAAATAATCTGCTTTGAGGTGAAGATTAGACTGGAACTTGGTGATAGAGAAGAGAAATGAGCAGGATTCAAAAATAGCCTTCCAGAAACTTAAAATGTCAAAGGAAACAATGTTCACAAATAGCTATCAAGAAATAATGGAAACCTCATTATACTTGCAAAATATTTCACAAAACCCTAAAATATTACCAACATGCCCTAGGTTTTCATAATAAATATAATTATCAAGCCTTGGTCTGTGGGACTCCTCCTGAGAGGGAAATTAGAGGACAATGATGAGCCCAGGGCTGTTTTCTAAGGACTGTGGGCCTGATCCAGAAGTCTCTGCATGCACTAGATGATCTAATCCAGACCGATGTCCCTAGAGTTCAAAATTCCAATGAATCTTTTTAATATAAATGGAATTATTTCCATTTTGGGATTTTATTGTTGTCTAGATGCCAATTTCACTTTATAATATCTATACTTTTCTGAGTGACAGAGGCTCATCAGGCACTAGGAACAGAATGGACTTTCATCACAACCTCATTAAGATGTCTCTCAATATTTTACCATCCTAAAATTTAGCAGTCAGCTAATGGGAAATCCTTCCTGTCCAGAGGTTACCCAGCTGCCTTAGGTTCTTTGTTACGATGATACATTGGAACATAAAGTCGTTTTAGTCTACTATGGAAAGAAAGATTAAACTTTGAAACCCAGTCATCAAATCCTATGATAGATTTTTAATAAATCAATTATTAATTCATTTGTCATTCAGCAAAAGTTTTTTTTTAAGTACCTTTTAGGTGTCAGGCCACATTCTAAGCAGGGCACTCAGCTAAGTGATCTGTGCACCAACACACAGCTCATTATGATAAATGTCAGACCAACATCTGCGTTTTTAGATCCTCAGTCTCATGCCCTATCCACTGGACACATTCCAGAGAGACCCTGTGCTTCCTCTAGGCCCCATTTTTCTCTTTCAGACCAATTATCTACTTAAGAGAACCATTTGACAGAACCCCACACTTCTGTGAAGACTACCAACATGGGCATCAAAAGGACCGTTGTGTCTAGTAATGGGATAAAGCATACTAGAAAGGATTTTCACACAAATAGTAATATATCTTTCTGTCTGTGTCAGCTTCCTTTCAAATACAAAATCCCAAATACCATATGTAAGAAGCATCAGAATTTCTAATACTCCTCTAGCCACCTAGCCTCCTTTCATTTTCCCAAAAATCATTTTGGGGTTGCTGCCACCTTTAATTAACCGGTCTGAAAACCAGGAATTTTCAGGGATCAAAATTCATATTGGGACAGCCATCTCCATCTGAGAAATTGATAATTACCCACTCCTATCTCTAAGAGAGGGATAGATATAAAATGGACTCAGAAAGAAATGAGACGAGTATTTATATTCCTGTATGAAAACCAGCCTTTTTTACTTTATAGTCACACTTAGCATAGCATAATTCCTTAAGGGGATCCTTAGAGACAATGCCAGAGACACAGCTGTGGACACAATGCCCAAGATAATTTCACCACCTGGGAACCAAATGCCCCAAAGCTTCATATTAAGATGCATGAAGGGTACCAGAGGCATGATTAGTCATAAATTAGGGCCAGAATATAAATGGCCAGGCTGCAACATATCTTCCAGCTCAAAGAAAAGACATGAGGGAGGCTAAGAGAAAAAGATTGAAAGAAAATCCTAAAAGTCTCCTATACCAATACACACAAAGGTGGAAAAGGCATCAGTAAAAGCAAGAAGCAATGTGCACAGGGGCACTCTGAATCTACAGAGTAAAAAATAATTTATGTCTGTGACCAAAAAATAAATAAATAAAATAAAGGCCAGCCTGTTTAATACTACCATAATCCCAACTCAATGGCTGATAGTTAGTGTGTTGTTTGTATATCAAGAGGGCATGCCATTTATTTCATTTGCAATGTGGGATTCAACACCCAAGTGCTTCCAACAAGCTCAGGCTCTTGAGCAGAAGCCTTCAATCACCATCTTCATTTAATAAAGCTTGAACTTTGAGGATATGAGGAGAACATCTCTCATAAATGCTAAATATAATTGGAAAGAGTGTCTGTATAATTTTCCTTAAAAAATTACTGTGACTGCCTTTGAAAGCCTCAAGTATTTATTTATTAAGTCAGGATCCTAATTTGTAAATAAATAAATTACCAGTTGTCATCTTTTTTTTTTTTAAACAAATGGGCTATCCATGTTATAAGAACAGATAATAAATTGTCATGCAAAAACAGAATAGTTTCTTTCAATGTTAGAAGACAGATAATTATTACATTTGAATTTTATCATGTACAAGGGTTGAAAGTTTTATGTGTATAGTGACAGAGACTCAAAATTGTATCACATTACATTTATAAATCTCTTTCATATCTCTGAACTACTTTAGACCTATTTTTATAGAATCAGAGAATGTTAGCATTGTAAGGGGGCCCTTAAACAACAGGAAACTTAATTAGAGCATACAACTACTCAGTCCTAGACTTAGTATAAGAATGTAGATCAACTATTTCCTACATAGCTCCTTGATTCCAAATTTGCACTGGGAAGTGGAAAATGGGAGAGCATAACAGATCCTATGGATCTACTCACAGAACCCTGGGCCCTCTGCAGTGACTTTCCATCTCTGTCCACAATCTAAGCATGAAAAACATAAAAACTTTTTTTTGGTGGGGGGTTCATTCTTTTATCTGCCTAGGTTTTTTTTTTCCTTTTTCTTTTTTTTTCTTTTCCACTTGATTTTATTTCCTTTTAGTTTTAAGACAAGTCATGTCATCTGAGCACATTTTCCAAAAAGAATCCTTTGTAATAATTTTAAGGTAACAAACTGACTTGACATGATTTAAAAAAAAACAAAAAACAAAAAACAAAACACCCATTAAAAGAAACAGTATGGAAAAAAAGATGATGAAACCCATAAAATCCAACCCATATCCCCAGATACATTTTTATGAGCTACCTGCAGCCCCCTATCATTTACCTGTGCTCCTGGATGCTCAAAACTGGCTTTACCTTGACAACTTTGTGTAGAGTTTTGGAAGAATGAAGAGGTTAACAAAAAAGGCCATTTTCATATTGGAAATAAAACTAGATGGTCAGTGTTGTAAAATGTCATTAGATAGCTTGTAAGATGAGGTCTGTGAAGAGAGCATCAAATTTGACAACTGGAAAATCATTAATGATATTTTCTAGAAAAGAACCAGTGAGGTGATGGAGGCACCCAGTTACAGGGGATGTAGAAGGGTAGATTTTCTTTCTAAGAAAGAAAAAAGAAAGATGGGGATGAGGCAGTAAATAAAGGAGAGGCTAGGGCCAAGAATGGTTTTTGTTTTGGAGTAGAAATAACATAGGTAAAGTCGGTGGAGGAGGAGCCTGTAGAGAATGAGATATTAGAAATTAAAAGACTAAAAAAAAAGTGAATAATTGATGAAATATTGCAGAAAAGAGGAGAAGGGTGCAGTGAGAGTGACTGGCCTTCAATTAGAGAAAGAAAACCTCTCCCTCCAGTCCTGGAGTAAAGGTAGTGAACGTGGGCAATGATGTATACAAGTGTCAGTATATGGATATTGGTAGATGAAATAGCTTACCTCCAAGAATCTACCTCGGTTCTCACTACAAAATAGGTATAAAGTTCCTTTGAGATTTTAGGATAGCTGTTACAAAAAAGGGGACCAATGTCTTATAAACGCACAGTCCAGTATTGTGGAAGCCCAAGAAAGATGGTGGCCATAGATTTGTGGTAGCAAAATCCTGATAAACAGCTGAATGTCCCTGAGGGCAGGATATAGACCCTAGAAAGCAGATGACCGGTTTGACTGAAGGATGACTGTTTGCAATGTGAATACCCCCACAAGTCCAAAGGAGCAAGAATTTTGGGATGACAACACATAGGGGCTGAAGTGGGTCATACCAGGTCTAGTCTAGATGGAAAGGAAATATAGCACTTTTTTTTTTAAGTAGAGAAACTTCAGTACTGAGAAATAATAAGAATATTAAACAGAAATATGACAGAAAAAAATAACATGTTCGAGAATTAAAGGGAGTGTTATTAATAATCATGTCATGATAACAAGCATAAATAGGACCAACCCAGAAAAACTGGAACATATAGGAACCGTACTCAAGGGTGCAGAGAAGACAGTCATTGGACTTGCAAAGATTAGGGAACTGGGTCTTGGGACTAGTTTTTGGATGGTCCACAATGCAAGTAAGAGTCAGGATGATGAGGATGAGCATGGGCTGTATTGTAAATGCTCAGTGAATTTGGGAGAGGAATGACAAGGTGGGTTGACAACTACAAGTAGGGTTGGAGTCTGTATGACAGCATGGCAGGAACGTCAAAGAAGGGATAATGGATTAAGCTAAGAAAAGGCAGCAATCAGAAGACAATGAAGATCTAAAAATAAGGACTATACAATAATTTTGCATCTCACAGTATACACAAAAATTACATAAAATTACATAAAAATTAAGAGGCATAAAAAGCATTGGTCTCAGAAACATTTTATGAGGATCAGCCTCTTCTCTCTCTTCCTAAGAGAAAACATGTAACCTGGTGTGAAGGGGGAAAATATGCTTATCACACATCGTATTACATTAGTTTATTACAGCATCTACATTTTCATTATATTGTCTACTGGGTTGGGAGGAGGGAAACTCCCACAGCTTATGTGTGTATTTCCATCTGCTGTTAGTTGTCCTGTTGAGCTCACAGAGAAAGAAGCTCCAGGCTATGGCCTTTTAGCACAGTTAATGAGAACACAACCATTTTCTAGGCTGTTATCACTACACTCTTTCAGGATAGGTAACATTTCAAGTATCAATGCTACTGTGGCTAGAACAGCAATTAGAAGCACCAGACCTTGTTAAATTAAAAAAAAAAAAAAACTATATAAGCAAAGTTAAGGTGAAAATACATTGGAAAGATTTTTTAATAGAATATATACTTGATTGTATTGAAAAATGGATTTCTGCCATCTATTATATTAGATAAGTCCTTATCAGAAGTCACCATGTGTTGCTTAACCAGAAAATCTCCCAAACGGTATTAGTCATTGATCAGAGGCTATCATAGATACAACTCACCATGTCCGATGAAATTTACCATGACAATATGGTTGTTATATAGAGCTTTGTACAGGTTTAATTATTAACTCCCATTGGAGCAATATGTAATTGTGCACTTGCAATGCTAGTCAATCAATATCATGTGCTGCTACTCGGGGCAATAAGTGCCTGTATGTCAAGGTACTCGGCTGCAATCACAACGATTATCTCTGCCCTGGCAATTCTGCAAGTGCTTCTATTTTCAAACTATTTGAGCCTTTGTAAGCTGATTCTGGCAGTTGGCACAGGAAGAACTCATCTACATTTTAAGATTTCAAGTTTATTTCTGAGTAACTGTATATAAGGGACTCAACAATTGCTCATTGAGTATGAGTGGACACCGGTGTGTGGAATTAAAAGAATCAAGTTCATAGTCTTGTTCATATGAAGTTAACCTATAAATCATACACCCTGCCCTCCTCACCAAATTCTGGAACTGATATTTTCTGATTCTATGTATGCATGGAAGATTTTAGTCAGGCCATGTTGTAATTCTGTGAATTCATTTTCCCTTAAAGTTGAGACTAGGGGAAGAACACCTACGTTCATTCTGTTATTTATTTATTCATTTATTCAAGAACATGTAACTAACTCCACATGATTTTGTCCCGTCCTAAGGATGGCCATATCATTATATTTCCTATGTCCTGGAAGGGTTCTTTTTTAAGACTCTCCTCTTTCACATAGCCGATAACATATTTTCAAGAACCATGGGGAGCATGATAGGACAAGAAGGAGTGAGAGAAGCCAATGAGGATGAAAAAAAGACCGACTCTGTAGACCATCATCTGATAATCAAGGTACTCAGAGACAAAGGTGAGATCCTTATTACCTCAGAAGAAAAGGAGATGGGAAAATCTCACCAATTCATCCTCCCTCCCAAACAATTATGTATTATTTCTTAAATAGGTCAGCTCTGATGCAGACACATCATTTAATGAGGCAGAGATAAGTTAACAATCTTTCCAGAGTTAAAGGATGAAAGAGAATCACAGCAAACAATTTTCAGGAAGCTCAACATTACTGGATCAAGTAAAACTGCTGAGTCTTTTTTGAACACTGAGAGCATTTCAGATTGTTCAAAAGCTGGCTGTTGTAATGAAGCTGAAGGACTTTGCATCATTTAGTTGGTATTAGAAACTAAGGAAGTGTACTTATTCCCTAAAATCAGGTTTTTTTTCAAATGTTTGTGATTTGGGATTTGGAGAGAGCTTTGCCAAAATTCTATCTTAAGAAAAAACTTTCAAAGAGTTTGCCTTGTTTTGTGTTTTGAGAAGAACACCTGCATATACTAGGGCTACAATTAGAGCCATTGTTGCTGCTCAGGGATGCCTCCTACTTCTCAGCTGACCCTTCTCCTTAATTTCTAATTGTGTATTACTTCTTAAAGGATTTTATTGGATTAAAGGAATAACTTCTTGGTAGCAGAAGTGGAGTAACACAAGACACACAATCCAACCTAGGCCTTCTGAAACTTGATGAGTGCTATCTAGGCCTTGATTTCTACCTTGATTCCAAAATTAGATTAGATTTCACAGAGCTGAGTAAGGTAGGTGACCTTATTGTATAAGTGTGAATTCAAATTAAATACAAAGCTGAAAGCAGATGATACCCTTTAATGATAATGAAGAAAAATATAGGAAAATATAAGAAGGTGACTGTTATGTCTAAAATAGATTCTCAATAATTCTTCCAAAAATGTCTTCCATAAGGCTTAAACAGCTGTTTTTCAATGGAATCTCTTAGATCAACAATTATATTTCATATTCAATTTTATGTTTAGTAGTATGGCATTTGCAATTTTCTATTTAACAATGCACTTATATCTAAATACTTTTAAACCCTGTACTCAAAATCCTTATTCTGAACACTAAATTAATGTATTTGTGGCAGTGTGAAGGTACTTTCAGATGAAAGCTTCAAACAAATAAAAAGCAAAAAATGCTATTTCTTGATAAATGCACACACTAAAGGACGTTCACACATATGTTTTAAAATAATTGTCAGCATTTAATGAATGTAGTCTTAAAAGTGTGAAGCATCCTTAAAATTAGATACATATATCTAATAAAGAACCAAAAGGTGGGATCATGCAGGACTTTGAAGCCTTTCTAGTCTACCATTCATCTATTAATCTAAACAAGACAACTGCCCAGAGAATTCCTTAATAAATACGATCTATTTCTTTTCCTTTACCTCTTTCCTTCAACCACAAACTAGGCTGTCAGGTGGTGGCTCAAGCTTAACAGGACATCTGGAGCAGAGGGATGGAGCTAAATGAAATCCATAACAGCTAATCCCAAACTCTGAGAATGAGGGCAAAACAGAAAGACTTGATCAGTCTTGTTCTGTCTCCAGAACGAAATAACATCAGAACCTCTATGCTCCGAAGTTACCCACACACTTAGATTCAGCACCCGGTCAACCCGTACCGAGAACTGTGTGCTCGATGTGGCATTAGGGGCTGAGTCTACATCTTCTCTCTTGGGGGGAAAAGACACAGATAAACAACTAGGGCTAAATGGAAACACACAAATACATTCTAAGAGGGTGACATAGGAAGAATTAATTTCAGTAGCGAGAATTAGCCAAAGCTTCATGAATGCCAGGTCATTTGACCTAGTCTTGAAATAAAAGCAGTATTTTGGGAGGTAAGATCAGGCACAGTGAGAGCAGCAAATTATGCAAACGGGGGCCATGTTACTGTAAAGCAGATCGTGTGGGACTGGCAGGTTCCACTAAGTCAACTCACAAGCTCACTGCACCAGACATACTTGTGGATCTGATTGAAAATTTAGCTCCTATATTTGTCTCATTCTGTAAGTGTGAGATGGGGCCAGGGATCCACTACACAGTCAAGTCTGAGAGTTACCCCATGGGGATAGGAGATATGATAAAGTAACAGTAAAAAGGCAGTTTGTACCAGCTCAAAGAGAGTGTGAGAAGTCCAAGGAGTTCGAGGTTTTGTTTTGTTTTTTTCTGTAGTAGAATAGAGGTTCTTAATGACTCTAGTCCATGATATTTTGACCTTAATAAAAATATTTGGTACGGTCAGAATATTTCTACTCAGAAATATACATAAGTATTTTTTAGAAGATCCTTATCATCAAGGACATTTAAGTACCAATTGTGAACCTAGGGATGAAAACTTCTGAGTAAAAGGTCATAGTTACAAGAACATGCATATATACACAAGCAGGAAGCTTACTACATTAGCAACAGTATTTATATGACTATCTCAGTAATAATGGCTTTCCATCTCCTATATGCAATGATATGGTCACTCCAGAGACATGGGATGGTATCTACTTAGAGACTGAAGGACCCTGGAGGGTTCTTATCTCTATCACTAACTTGGGCAAATTAAACCTCTCTGTGCCTCAGTTCCCAATCTGTGAGAACACAATAATAATTTCGAGTATCAAACGATCTGGCAAAGAATCACAAGATAAAGTAGGTAAAAGAACTTCATAACATTAAATTGGGATATATAAAACCCAATATTATATGGAGAGGCATCACTCAGTTAAGTGTTTCCAGGGAATACTTTCTGATCCCTGAATTCTAAGGAAATAATCCCATTTTCAATACCTCTTCAAAATATATTTTTAAAAAATGTATAAATGGGACCGGAGCCTTCCTGAGATCAGTTGTTCTGCCAGAAGCCCAAGTCCCCAGGGCACTTTGCAGCTGATCCCTCCCTTCCCATGGCCACAAAGAGGACAGCAGATGCACAGAAGAGAGAATTGAACAGCTTATCACTGAAAATCTAATTTACAATAAAATAAGAACATGTGCCAACGTAAAGCTGCGGCTGGAGAAGAAACTTTCTCGAAAACCTATTTAATACAAATCCGCACATGTTGAAAGTATTCCCAAGTTATCAATCTTCCACTAAGGCTCCCACCGGATCTGGCTAGCCCCACAACTGTGTTTCTCCCCTGCTGCTCAGGTTCCCCCAGGAGAAAATCTGTCAGTGACTTGCACATTGCTGATTTATGAACATAACCATAAATCATGTGCTGCTAAATACCACTTTAAAACGATCTCTTCAAATCTTTTCAGTTCGCATTTGGAAAAATTAAATCTCTCCTCTTGATATAATTCTGGGTTTTATCAAAGACACGAACAGCCAGGATTCTGCTCTTTGACCCTCTCTGTCATTTGACATGAACAGATGACTGCCGTTTAATACTTGATGGGTATCACAGGGCAGAAAAGTCTGCATGTTATCCACCTAAATAACGAATTACATAACAAGTCACAGCCTTGGAATTAGATTTGCTCAATTCGTGCTCATAAAGCAATGCAAAGTCGTTATTTTAAATTCCCATTTTATAACTGAGGATACCCAGGCCCAAAGAGGTTAAGTAATTTGCTTAAGATGTCATAGTTAGTTTTTGGCAGTGCCAGAACTATGCTAGATAATGCCTGAAAGGAGGAGAGGAGGCAAGAAAGAGAACAGCAAAAGTCATTCCTTTCAAAAGGAACGTTTTATGTAAGTTACAGCTGATGTCCAAACTAAGTCTACAGGGTTTTCTCTCACACAATCTGGTTTTCCAAGCTACCCAACCCAGGGAGATAACCCCATTCCCCCAGCAGGTGTCACTGTGGTGTATGAAAGAGCATCATTTACCTCCCCAGAAATTACATTCCCTATTTCTCAGATTCTACCACGTGTGCATAAAGAGAATTAGTAGAATTATATGTTATAATTGGAACCTTAGATATTTTCTAATTCCTCAGTTTACAGACAAAGAAATTAAGGCATAAAAATATAACTTGTCCAAGGCCACATGTCTATAGGCAGTCAGGATTAGAATAGGATTCCTCTGAGTCCCCCTTCCAAGGACCACCCTTTACTCAGCTCTCAGCTCTGCCTCCTTAAATTGTTCTAACTGGCCACCTGGTGTCTAGGGTTCCTTTATCTACAGGAAAGCCTTCTGCAACTCTCTCTCTCTCTCTCTCTCTGTCAAGAATGGAAGGAAAATCTGTAGGAAGAAGCATTTTTAAAATAGAAAAAAAAAAAAAAAGGAAAAAATAGCACTAAGACCTTAAGTTCCTTCTCTGAGACATTTCCTCAGTTAACCTCACATCTAGAACATTAAGAATTCTATAGCTAGAGGAGAGTAAGCCATCTGATCCAAGTCTTCCCTTTCCTTTTTTTTTTTAACTACTAACCGAACTATAGATTTTATTAGGATTAACCAATTTTTACATGAATGTCCTTTTTCTATCAGGACCCAATTAAGGATTCCACATTGCATTTAGTTGGCATGCCTCCTTAATCTCCACTAGTCTGTGATAGTTTCTTAGTCTTTCTTTTTTATGACCTTGGCAGTTTTGAAAAGTATTGGTCAGGTATTTTGTAGAATGCCCCTCAGTTTAAGTTTATCTGATGTTTTTCTTATGCTTAGACTCGGGATACAGGTTTGGGGAATAGTACCACAGAGCTGTAGTTCCCTCTTCATCATATCCTATCAGGGATGTGTGCTATTAACACAACTTATTACTGGTGATAACCTTGATCACTTGGTTAAGCTAGTGGCTGGCGGGGTTTTCCACAGTGAAGTTACTGACATTCCCCTTTCCAAACTCTACTGTTAAATGAGGATAACTAAGTCTAGTCCACACTTACATTATTTGGAATACTTCTCTAAGAAGGACCTGTGACTCCCCCCATATTTATTTATTCATTAGTTGTTTATTTATATCATTCTGTACTTGAGTGTACATATTTTTTATATTTTGGGTTATCTAAATTTGGGTTGTAATCCAATACCATACTATTTATTTTCTTGCCCAGATGCTCTTAGTTCTGGTAGTTGGGAGCTCTTTCGAGTTGTTTCCAGTGTCCCTTTGACATTTCTTTATTTTCTGACACCTTTTATTTGACATCTTATTTATTTTATTTATTTTATTTTTACTTCTTTGCTTTCTGGCACTACTAGATGCTTCATGTTCATTTTTCACTTTCCTTGCCCCAGCTTTAAAATCAGCTGTTTTTCCAAGGAGCTCTGTTTCCTTTCACCACATAATGGTATTTAGAAGCCAAAATCAAGGGGTCGGATGTGCTTATTGCTACTGGCATGTTGCTTCTTCTAGTCCCTCTCCATGGACTGAACCTGGACATATATGTATGCACAATGGCCCGTGTATATACTCATATACAATTATTTCTGAATCTGTCTTTAGCTATATTCAACTAATCAAAAATTTTTACTGGTATCTCCGATTCTAATCCAATACCATGTGGTGCTTTCCAGCCTTGATTATCTGTAACTTTCCTCTCTAACAGTAGGAAATGTGACTCTCACCACACACCATGTATTTATTTAACAATATCCCCCTGTAAAGGCCGGAACTGTGTTCCTCACCCAAAATTCATATGTTGAAGTCCTGATAGTACCTCAGAATGTGACCTTATTTGGAAATATGGTCTTTAAAGAGATGATTAAGTTAAAATGAGATCATTAGGGTGGACTCTAATCCAATATGACCAGTGTCCTCACAAGAAGAGGGAATTAGGAAACAGGCACTCATGGAGGAAAGACCACATGAAGACACAGGGAGAACAGCCAAGGAGAAAGGCCTCAGAAGAAACCAACCTGCCTATACCTTGATCTCAGACTTATGGTCCCTAGAACTCTGAGGAAATAGTTTTTGTTTTTTAATCCACCCTGTCTGTGTGCTTTGTTATGAAAGTCCAGTGAATACATACAGAGACTTTGTATAGAAAGGAAGCCTGACAAGACAGAGAGAGGACAAGTCACTTGTACAGATCACAACTAACAGAAGTACCAAAATCTTCTGACTTCTAGGCCAGAGAAGCTTTTTTCTAAAAGAGCACATTTCTATCTAACAACTGTTTTTTGTTTGTTTGTTTTGTTTTCTGTAACCACGCTTATTATTTTTGGCCTCTGATTTTACGAATTTGATTTACTCACCTAAAAATGCATACGATATAACTATAAGTACCTTTCCACTGTGAATTTAGAAATCGGGTAAATGGAAAGGGCCTCTAAAAAGTAAGTTACAAATCAGCTCGGAGTACAGCTATTTAACAACAGAAGCTATTCTGGAACTTCTACACGGCAGGGGCTTACAAGGTACCAGTCTGGTTACTGCGGAGGCTAAAGAGCTTCCCTTGAAGTTTTATTTGCAGCAACTTACATTGTATGGAAAAAGTAAAATACACGGTAAAGGTGCTTTGGTCAACATTTGATGTAAGATTGAAAAATCAAACAGCATTACCCTGTCCAAGAACGTTATTGTTTTCTGTTTGGATGATTTGAAGGAGGGGCTAATATCCTCCTCCCAAGCTCCCTGTTGTCACTGACATTGCTTCCCAAACTACTATCCATCCCCACAAGCTCCCATCACTATTGATAGAGTAACAATTGCAGGAATTGTAACCTGTGGATTTAGGAATAGAGGAAATATTTTGTGTTTGGAATAAAAAAAAATCACTAGAAAAGGTTATTTAAGAGAGAATTTTCCAACCCCTCCGACTCTTCTTTTGTCTAAAGTAATTGATATAAAAGTTGAGGTCAGTTATAAGCAAAGACACCTTGATGAGGTAGAAAGAGTCTCAGGCCAAAATTACACTTGAATGCAGGAAGATTCTAACCTGGATAGGGTGTGAGTCTGGTTGGTCAAGAGTAGAAGCATGGGGAAAGAAGGTATAGGGGTTAAACCATGTTCCCCCAAAATGATATGCCCAAATCCTAACTCTGGTACCTGTGAAGTAACATTATTTGGAAATAGGGTCTTTGCAGATGTAATCAAATTATGATGAAGTCATACTGGATTAGGGTGGGCCCTGAATCCAGTAACTGGTGTCCTTATACAAAGAGGAGAAAACTCACATGGAGGGAAAAAGACTCTGTGACTATGGAGTTCTAGATAGGAATCATTCAGTTATAAACCAAAGAATGCCAACAATTGTTGGGAGCCACCAGAATCAAAAAGAAGCAAGGAAAGCTTCTTTCCTAGAGACTTCAGAGCAAGCAGAGCCTTGTTGACACCTTTCATCTTTCTAACTGAAAGGATAAATTTCTGCCTCTTTCAAACCACTCAGGGTTTGAATATGTTTTGGGTATTTTGTAAAGCTAGCCCTAGAAAGCTGGTACAGAAAGAGTTTTGGAAGTAAATTTCTATTGAGAGATGAGTAACTCTTGGCCAGAGAACTGATGTTCCTGGCAAGGTGATATCTAAAGAGGAAAGAGTGTCTCAATCTCCCACCCTTACCCCAAGCCAAGGAATGCCTCTTACACTCATCTAGTCAACTCTCTTCATCCTGAGACCATGGGCATCACTAAGTTGTTAATGCCTGCCTAAAGGGAACGAATATACTAGTTATGCCAACAGAATATTCTAAGATGCATAGTAGTGACATTTCTCATTGCAAATTAATAAATCTGTGTGCATTTTGCTAATACAAATATTCCCTTAAGGGATAGACCTGCTTGTGTGCTAGCTAAGTCAGGTTTGAGAGCTTACAAAGCTCTGATTTCTGACATCAGTAAATTCACCTCCCTGAGAAGTCTTTGGAGAGAACTGCCAGTATTCCTGACTAAGGCACCATTCATACCATTCAATTCTTTTTTTTTTTTTTTTTTTTTAGAACTTCTACAAAAGGGATTTCACTTCCTTCTGACTCCTTCTAGCACTTTTTCTGTAATTAATTGAGGTTATTTCATTGTATACATTGATTTATACTTTGTACTTATTTTCAAAGAGCCGAAGCTCCATCTCTACCAGTTAGAGACTGCCTGTCTTACCTTGGGCATAATATTGGTCCCTCAGAATTTTAACTTCCCTGCTGATAAAGTGGGTACAATAATGACCTTTCTGCCCATCTCACTTTGTTCTTGTGGGGATAAATAAATTACTATTGGTGGAAATACTGTTAAAATTTTTAAAAATGTACTGTAGTATTATTGTTATAATTATTATTATTATTAACTTGATTTTTCAGCCACTTGATTTTTGCAATGTTGTCAATCTTATCACAAAGTAGAACAGTTTATGCAATATTTCCTCAACATCTTCATCTATGTAAAGCATGCTCATCCTTCAAGCCCCAACTCAACCTCTGCCATGAAGCTCCTCCTGCTCAATCAATCCTCTTCCTATGGTACAGAAATCCTATGATAGGTATTTGTACACATGTGTTATTTTCTGCATTCAACTGTTAAGTCCTTAAGGGCTGAATCCAAGTCTTATCTCTCTATATCCCCACAGCATTCAATGCTTTTCACATGCTGTTCCCAGATATGTTGACTGACTTAAAGCCACAAACATTTATTATCTCATGCAATTTATGAGAGTCAGGAACGTGAGCATGGCTTAGCCCAGTATTTCTGGTGCATGGTCTCTCATGAGGTTGCAGTCAAGATGTCAGTTGGAACTACAGTCTTTTGAAGGCTTGACTGGGCTAGGTGGTCTGTTTCCAAGTTCATTCACACGGCTGTTGGTAGGAAGCCTCAGTTCCTTGTCACATGGGCCTCTCTATAGGGCAACTCACAACATGGAAGCTGGTGTCCCCCAAAGAGAGTGATTCCAGAGATGGAAAGAGAGAGAGACCAAGACAGAGAGGTCACAGTGCTTTTTATGACCGAATGTCCATGTTGCATACTATCATTCCAGCTCATGCTCAATAGGAAGAAACTATACAAGGGTGTCAATACCAGGAGGCAGAGATAATTGGGGGTCGTCTTGGAGGCTGACTAGCATAATGACTGACTGAATGAATGAATATGTCATGTTTATTTTTAATTTACTTTCCACTCAGGGTTTTTTTCTTCTTCCAGTCAAAACAGACTTGATTTTACTTTTGCTAAAATGTGCTCAGGAATGCAAATGCAAATCAATCATTAACCTTTATCTGACTCAGAAAAGATGATCAATAAAGAAGTCTGAAGCAAAATGAATTATCCAATCATTATTCATTCTATCTTCACCCCCATTATTATGTATACATGAGTGACTGAGTAAACTTTTCCCCACAGTTAACAAAATCTTTCTAGCAAAGTGATACCAAGGAAATCAGCAAGTATATGCCAACTGAAACAAGACAGCAAGTTGTTTTTATATTTCCTAATTTATATTTTCCATTTCCTGTATCAAATCCAGACTCCTCTGCCTTTTTCTCACAGTGAAGAGCCACACTGTATTTATTCGGTCCCTACAACATGCTAGGCATTGTGCATGAGATAGAAGGTGACGAAGAAGCACACCGTCCCTACTTTCACTCAGCTTATAGGAACACAAACGACACATATTACGAGCATTCTTTGGAATCTGATACATCAATTTATCTGATCTCATTCTATGACTCCACACCTTTATACTCATTGCCTATGAATTCTTTCATGCCTCTCCATTTACCCAAAGTTTCTCCACATTTTTTGAAGGCTACCCAAAATGGAAAGTCTTCCATAAAATTTTCAATGAATCCAGGTGCTTTCAATAACCTTCTGCTTCCTTGAATTTCTATAGCAAATTAGCACTTAATTACAAACTATCTTGTTTCTTTTTCAAATGGTTTCAAGTGATTTAGTCATACTGCCCCAAACAGATGGCAATTTCTTTGAGATTCAGGCTCCTCCCCAATGCTTCGAATGTACTAAAGAAAAGCTTGCCAATTGATGGCTAATAAAGATAAAGCGGTGCTTCGATGTCCTTGGCCAAAACTCTGTGCATGTGAATCTGGACTAATAAGGCTAGTTTCTGAATTAATATTCCGGGTGCCTAAGGCTGACCCTAATTTGAATTAAAATTTACATAAATTATTTTAATCAAAATAAATGCACAGCGCCTTAATCTTTTCTGTACTTAGGATTTATTGGAGAGATTAATAAGTTACTGTTGCTTAGTGTAGAAGCGGAACAATTGGAATGTTAAATATTCCATATTTTTTCATAACTATACAAAAGAGCTAATGTTATTTGCAGCATTCTTGAGATAGAATACCTGAAACAGCCTAAAGTCTTGGAAATAATTTTGGCTTTAGAGTCATACAGACCTGGATAAGACACATTGTAATATCTGGCACATTACAATCACTCCAAGCTTTCCTTTTCTCCCCCATATGATGAGGATACAACCATTTGCTTTTCAGCACTAGCTGTGCCTACACCACTTCTACTCTTTACGGTATTTTTCTAAGGAAATATTGAAATTATATTGTTTTACCCATGGGGAAAATTTATTGTCAATTGTCCAACATATCAAAATTAAAAAAAAATAGTCACCGAATATTTTCAAAAACTTCATTATTACAAAGATCCCTTGGATGGTCACATCTGACCGTGCAATCAAGGAAATGGTTAGAAGTTACACCCATGGTTTCCTCAAATTTCAGTGGATCATGAAACAGCTCTGAGTCAAAAAGACCCTTACAAGGCAGAAAAGCTAAGAAAAATGAATGGCCAAAGATAAATGAAGAGTCATGAAAATGAAAGCACTGTTCTCTGGATTTGTGTTCTCTTGTTTGTTTGAGTGCAATAATCTTTTGAGGGCAATAATCCGTTGTTACTCTGGATTGACAGGCTTTACTTGAACGGTCACATGTGTCTGTGTCCCATACACAATGCCTATAGATTCTTGATTTCTAAAGACATTTAGGTTCTAGTTGCCACTGCCAATTCCCATGAAACACTTGAGTAACAATATTTGGCTTTGAATTTTAGAATTATTTTTGTTTTGTTTTATTCTGCTTGCTAATAGTCCATAGTATCAAGAAAATAGTCTTAGGATGCATATCTAACTTTTGTGTATATACATTACCTAAATTTATTTGCAAAAATATCCACATACTTTAAAAGTATTTAGCTAATATCCTAAGAGAAATTCAGGCTGTCTCCATATTGCTTGAGCAAATTGGACTACATTGAAGTCTTTTTAGAATCAATATTTACAATAGATTTGGGCAGTAGATTCATTTATAGAGTAAAAACTGCTGAGCTGAGGGTAAGGAGACATGGGTCTCAATCTGAATTAATTATAGTCTGAGTCTAAGAAGTCTAAGAATTTCTTCCTGAAAGAAGGAAGATCATGGCCAAGCTAGAGTAGAACCACCACAGGAAAGAATCTTGGAAGAAAATTACACAGAAGGGTAAGATGATTTATGTTCTGGGTATGACAAGAATGGCACTGAGTCAGATTCCACAGATTAGCCCAAACTTTCATGTTCTCAGGGGGAAATTATAGAGAAAGATTAAAAAACTGGCAAAAAAATATGATTAAGGAAAGTTCTCAATAAGGAAGATTAGTGCTAGAGCCTCAGCCCCAAACAGTGGTTGATCTTTCTTCAATCCTTCAATCCTCTTAATTCCACCTCAGAGAGACTTATGGCATTCTTAGAATTATGTGCAAAGGAGCTCATGGATCATACCGAACTTACTTGTTCTACTCAAGAAACTCTGGTACAGTTGATAGAAAATAGGAAAGGCTGCCCTGTGGTGATAACTTGCCAATCTAAAGGGGCTCTAGATCTTATGGATTCTGATAGGATTCTCCTTTGGGATCTTAACTGGGTGTTTCTGGGTTTGGGGCACTGTTCTTGGAAATGTGCGCTGACAAAGTAGAGGAGACATTAACTCCATCCTGAAGAACTATTTGAAAAAACTCACTCCTCCTGTGTGGTTCTCCTTTACTACTCACACAGAACACTTCACTTCTGACACTGCTGGTCACTGATATATGGAGGTTTTTCCCACACCAAACAATCCTCTGTGATCCTAGCTGGGTGGCCTACAGTTTAACCCATTTCTGACACTATCTACATGAACAGAACATCAGATTCCCACGGGTTAAGGATTCAATCCCATAAGACTGCACCTCCCCCCGCCCCCTTTCCCCTACCTTCCGACCTCAATCTTAAATCCAGATTGTTATCTGTGCTTCTGACTGACTGGCTATAAATTAGAGGTTTCCATGACTCCCTCCTCAGGGAGGGAGGATTAATTTGCTAGAATGGCTCACAGAACTCAGGAAAACAGTTTATTTATTAGATTGCCAGTTTATTATAAAAGGATGTAACTCAGGAATAGTCACATGGAACAGATATATAGGGCAAAGTATGTGGAAAGGGGGTGTAGAGCTTCCATTGTCTCTCTGAGCCACTCTCCCATCACCTCCACATATCCACCAACTCTAGATGCTCTCTGAACACCACACTTCTTGGATTTTTATGGAGCTGCATCCAGGTAGGTATGATCAATCATTGACTCCACTCCTAGCTCCTCTCTCTTATTTTTTATTTTTTTTAAATATATTTATTTATTTATTTGACAGAGAGAGACACAGAGAGAAAGGGAACACAAGCAGGGGGAGTGGAAGAGGGAGAAGCAGGCTTCCCACGGGGCAGAAAGCCCTTTGCGGGGCTCGATCCCAGGACTCTGGGATCATGACCTGAGCCAAAGGCAGACTCTTAATGACTGAGCCACCCAGGCGCCCCTCCTCTCCTCTTCTTAAAGAATGGTGGGGGGTAGAGCTGAAAATCCCAAGGTTCTAATCATGACTTTGTCTTTCTGTGACCAAACCCCATCCAGGAGCCCACCAAGAGTTGCCTCATTAGAACAAAGGGTTTTCCTATCTCCCAGGAAATTCCAAGGGATTTAGGAACTCTGTGTCAGGAATTGGGGTCAAAGAACAAATATTAAAACAAAAGATACTCCTACTATTCCCATCACTTAGAAAATCATAAGGGTTTTAGAAAGTCTGTGCCACAAACCAGGGAAATAGACCAAAACATACATTTTCTATGATCTCACAATGTCTCACTTGGACTACCCAAACATTGTTAGCTACTACTCTATTTTCTCCATAAGGAAAGGGAATTGATCAGTATACCAAAATAGGGAAATCTGTTTAAAGCTCAGACTTGACATGTTATGAGTAGTTGTACAGAGTGAGGCCAGGATAGAAGAGATTCTGGTAAGATATATAAAACTTCCTTATTAAGCTTCAGTCCAAATAGCCATGATGAGATGTAGTCAGTTGGTGGAAAAACCTAACTGGGAATGAGGGCATGACTCATAGGAAGGAAGTAAATGAAGAGATTAGCACCCAATGCCATCATGTTCAGAAAGAAGTGAAGGAGAAGCCTCAGAAGTAAAACTCCTAAGATTTGAGAAATAGCTAACTGAATGCATTGGTAGTGCTGAGCACAAAGACATCCTGAGTGAGGGCACAGCGGCCTGGCCTGTGTCCCTGTGGATTAAGGCAAGATTTTCTCCAGTGTTCATGCTGATATAGATGCTCTTAGTTGGCCCTTGAGGAGAAGGCTTGGATTGTGTCTGTTTCCATAACTGCAGCTTTCTAACATGAGTCACTTTGTGCTGTTACTAGTTATCCATGTGCATCTCTTATTTTTTTCCTCAAGGGGGGAGGGCTTTATGAGTATGAGTGTAGGAATCTTTCCCAATTTACCTTGGAATTCCTTCCACCTTACCCAATCACGATTTGAAAATAGTGCCTGAAAAAGAAATATTTAATAAATGAAGGGCAGAGAAAGGAAGAGAGGGAGGTGAGATCATAGAGGAAGCAAACACTATTATTCCAGGAGCGCCCTAGCTTCTCTTTCAGAGTCAGCTAAAGATTCTCTCAGAAGGAAAGTTCCACTTGAGTCTGCTCCTCTTTCCAACTTACATCATCCAATATATGTGGCATTGACTGTTCCATGAAGGGCTTATCCTTTTATTCAGCAAATATTTATTGGGCTTATTCTGTGTTCCAGGCATATCTCTATACACTGGTCATAATTAATAAACATGAGAGATGAGGTACCTGTTCTCTTGAAGCTTACATTCTAATGGAAGAAGAAAAATATCAATCAATCAATCAATCGATCAAGAAAAAAAATAGCAAAGCTCTGCAGAAAATTAACATAAGGTGGTATGAGAGAAGGTGACTTGGGACCAGGGAAGGCCTCTCCAGGATGTAGGACAAGGGCATTCCAAATGGAGAGAACAGACACTGCTAAAGCCCTAAGGCAAGAACAGCTTTGAGGTGTTCAAAAAGGACATCCGAAACAGGACAATATGGCTGGAGAGTAGTAAAGAATGTAGAGAGTAGAATGATGCATTAGCAGAGTAAGGGGGAATAGTTTGCAATGAGTTTAAAAGACCATTTGAGGCATTTGGATTTTATTCCAAGCTTACAACAGGAAAAGGCACAATAAATTATGTTTTTAACAATTAGTGTGAAGAGGGCGCCTGGGCGGCTCAGTTGGTTAAGCGACTGCCTTCGGCTCAGGTCATGATCCTGGAGTCCCGGGATCGAGTCCCGCATCGGGCTCCCTGCTCGGCAGGGGGTCTGCTTCTCCCTCTGACCCTCCCCCCTCTCATGTGCGCTCTCTCTCTCATTCTCTCTCTGTCAAATAATAAAATCTTTAAAAAAAAAAAAAAAAAACAATTAGTGTGAAGAGATTGTAAGGGAAAGATAGAGTCAAAGACACCAATTACTGATCATTTCAGTAGACCAGGGGAGAGATGGTAGTGGCATGGACGAGGTGGTAGTAGTGTGTAGAGGCAGGAAGCAATGCAGGCTAAATTTTCAATGTCATGCTTCTAGGACTTGCCAGTGGCTGGGATGGAGAGATAGAGAAGCGAGGAAGCAGGAGTGTTCTAATTGTTTGTTTGTTTGTTTGCTTGCTTGTTTGATTGGAGCTGCTCATTGATAGTAGTGTCTGTTTACAGATATGAGTTAGAGGAAGATCAAATTTGAGAGGGAAAATCAAGTGTTTTCCATTTGGTTAAGTTAAATCTGATATACCTTTTTTTTTTTTTTTAAGATTTTATTTATTTATTTGAGAGAGAGACTGAGATAGAGAGAGCATGAGAGGGGGGAGGGTCAGAGGGAGAAGCAGACTCCCTGCTGAGCAGGGAGCCCGATGCGGGACTCGATCCCAGGACTCCAGGATCATGACCTGAGCCGAAGGCAGTTGCTTAACCAACTGAGCCACCCAGGCGCCCTTAAATCTGATATACCTTTAAAACCAGTAGATAGATGTTAATTAGCTAGCTGCTATCAATATAACAAAAGGTGTGTTTCAGAACTAGAGAGAAAACCTATTTAGAGGCACTGAAAGGGATTTTAAAAAGAAAAAAAAGTCCATTTTAGACTGTGGGGGGTCAAAGTGACTGTCATCCCACCCACTGCAACCCATACCTCACTGTATCAACAGTATCCTTTAAAAAAAATATATCAATAAACCAAATTTAATGGGTCAAGGTAAAATGATGAATTCTAAATATTTACTGGAGACCAAAGAAGTCCTGGTATTTATCCTCAGAGAATGAGATTTTAAAAAAGAAAGGAAAAAAAATTAAGCATGGAATAAATAGTAAGCTACTACCTTAAAGCTATCTGCATATTTAATTATTTAATTCTTAGAGGATATGGGCATGTTCAACTCTACTGGGTCAGAACATACAGAAAATATTAAGTCTTAATTGAACTAAATTGAATAAGTGTCAAAATGTGTCTTCAGAACTTAAACAAATTTTTATCTACATAACACAAAAACAAAAAGAAATGGAAGCACACATCTGCTCATTAGTACTTTGAGAAACAGGCTAATACTGACTGGTAGCTGGTAGTAACAGTAGCTGTAAAATTTAGGAAAATAAGATTTAAAATTTTTGAGATAAATATTCACTTTGCACAAAAACATAATAAATTCACTTAGATTATGATTTGTGTCATTAGTAGTTTAAACAGATTAGCCACCTGCACACTTAAAGGCCTTTTTCAAAGTTCTTGTTCTTAGGGTTGTTTTTTTTTTTTTCCCTGAATAGTTTAAGTGCTTTGGAATTTATGTAAACAGTAAACCCTGCTCAGCCTGTCTCACGTCTTCACCCAAAGCGTAGCTTCAACTAGCACCAGCCAGATGGATGAGTTTGCCCAATCACTACAGGGGACAGTTGGAACACCCATCTTGACTGATGTTATGCAAAATGTCAGAGACTTTTGAATCTCATCTTGGCAAGACATGATGGAAACTTTCCAAATCCAAGGATTGTAGAGAGCTGTACAATCACTACATAAAGGGACTGATGTGTTGCATATTGAATTCAGGCAATGATTACATATAATTGTATCATTACCATCATTACCTAAAGTGAGATTAATGGAAGCAACTATTCAGAAAAACAAGAAAGAAATTAGCTTTGAAGTAGCATAATGAAAGATTTTAAATGTGGGAAGAATTCAGTCACATTTTAAAATTACTGGTTGTGACTCCATCAAACTCACTAACCCCAAATCTTATTCACTGCTTCAATGCATGTGCTTTATTTCATTTGGCCACACGATGATTAAAAAAGGTCAGATATCTGTGGAATATAAGCTCATAGCAAAGCTAATAAACCACACTGTCCAAATGTTTAATTTAATAAATGGGCAGAGGGAGTTAGAAGAAAAGTATTAACAAAGCAAATAAATGAAGTGTTTCTTTCTTTCTTTCTTTCTTTAGCACCATCAAAATCAACACATCAGTGGTAAAATCTCTGTTAGAAGCAAAGCAACATAGTATGGATCAGGACCATATATGTTTCATATCAAGTTGGGGGTTCGAGATTCCTAACATCCAAAATAAGTTAACAGCCCAATTTTACTCAAATGAATTCATATAATCTACATATAAGAATTCCACTGGTTGTTTTTTCCACTAGGGGCTGTGTGAATGTTCCAACTGTAAATGTATATAAGACAAAGACTTCTCCTAGTTCCTGACTAGGGGAGGAAGATGTTTTGAACCATGGGTTCTGCAAAGGAATGGTGCTGGGATTCTAAACTAGAGGGGTCTTGACATCTGGAAATGCACTTTCCTCCCCTTCCTGTAACCAACAGGGTTTTTTTTGAGAATCTCCAACGCTCTTAGAGGATTATGCATAAGCTCAGCAGCCTGAGACCTGGGAATGAATCCGAACACTTAGTTCCATATCTAAACTTAAATTTGGACATAGACCATGGTTTAGAAATCATTGCAGTACAGACATTTTGTCAGTTGAGTTCAATCAGTATGTCAATTAATATTAAGTCATATGCATATACTATTTAAATTGCAATATTCATAATTTATATGGTGGGTTTCTTTGCATCACCTTTGTATTCACTCTGGAAACTCCAAAGAATAAAAAGCTGTACATCTGCGAGTCTAGAAAAACAGTATTTATAGTGTTATAATATTTAAAGTGAATAATAATTGCTTACCCCTTATATGATGTAGCACTTTACATATTTTAAGTCTTTGTTTTATATCTGTCCTTTACAAAAGCTTAAGAGATAGAATACCCAAGCATCATCACCTCCTTGTACAGAGAAGGTATAAAACAGAAAGGAGCTGAAGGTGAAACAGATAAAGACTTAAAATCATTTCTTCCTCCTCCTAGCTCAGAACTCTTATCAAAGACAGCACTGTCACTTACAACCACATGGGATTAAGAACCAGCTCCAGTGATGAAATTCATCCACATTCAGCCACATCCCTTACACCTACATGGTCTGAACTACTATTACCTCCTTCTAGGCAACTGCAATAAGTCTCTTACTAGTCTCCTGTTTCTACCCTTTCCTAGTCTCATCATTTTTGTAGCCTACAGCAAGGTTGATTCTTCTAGATTGGTATGGTGATCATGGCCCCTCTCAACTTAAAAACCTTCCGTGACTTAGCACTTGTTCTTAGAAAGACTAAAACCCTTAACATGGCCTACTTTCTCTAGATCTCTATTCAAATGTCAACTTTTCCTTCTAGCTGCTCTCCATAAACTAGTAACTCTTCTCTCAGCTCCCCCACCACCACTGTCTGTCCCCCTCACCTGCTTAGTTTTCTTCATAATATTTCCCACATGACATATTCTCTATTTATGAATTTAGCTGTTAATTATCTGTTTTCTTAGAGATTAATCAGTTTTGTTCACTTCTATATCCCCAGAATAGCACCTCATAGCAGATGCTCGGTGTTTATTGAAAAAATAAATGCATAAATTCTGTCTTAGTCCATTTGTGATGCTATAACAAAATGCCACAGACTGGGCGACTTGTAAACAACAGAAATTTACTTCCTACAGTTCTGGGGGGAGGCTGGAAATCTGAGAACAGACTGCCAACATGGTCAAGTTCTGGTTAAAATCCTCTTCCAAGTTCTTAGACTGCTGACCTCTTGCTGTGTCCTCACACTGTGGAAGGGGTAAGGAGCTCTTTTATAAGAGCAGGAGCCCCTTTCATGAGGGCTCCGCCCTCATGACATTAGCATCTCCCAAAGTCCTCTACCTCCTAATAAGACCATGTTGACCATTAGGATTTCAACATGTGAATTTGGAGGGACACAATCATTCAGACTGAAGCAATTCCCTGCAATGTCCTGCATGATCTAGCTCTCGCTTACTTACCTTCCAGCCTCAACTCCCACAGCATATCCTCTTGCCCATGGTTCTCCAAGGCTAACTATCTTCCTTCATGTTCCTTGAATACACCAGGATTCCTCCTATCCCACTGTCTTGTTCCTGAGCTTGGGATGCATTTGCCTCCAAATCCTTTAATTAATATTTATTTCTCCTGCTAGATTATATGTTTTGTCATAGCAGGATTTCTTGTTGTTGCTCTGCTCACTGTTGTGTCATCAGTAACTGGTCTATAGAGTGAATGTCACTTTGATACGATGTTTCTATTCATTTATATCTAAATAGGTAAAGCTTTCTATTGAATTAAAAGCCATTTCACATTGACTGGTTCATATTTGGAAGTGCCTTGGTGAGTAAATTGGGTAGTTAGGTAGTCCATAAACTGCCACAAATGGGACCCCATTAGCAAATTGCCCTCTCTTTTTGTGCAGCTAGTAATGGCAAGTTTGGTATGGCTTTCACAAAATTAAGTGCTTTTAGTGCAAATTAAGTTACCAGATTTTCAAAGCTTCTAGTATAAACCATATTGAAAACATTGATTAACTCCCTAGATTTAAGTGAGATATATTTAGGCTTGAAATATTTAAAGTATATAATTACAGTATTTTCTTAGAAGATAAAGGACCCTATTTACAAACTGTGAAAGTTAAATGTTCACATTTTCAGCTACAAAAAAAAAAGAGGCACTTAATCCTACATTCTGTTTTGAAGGGAACAGTCCTCTCACATTGTCTGTTCCTCACATTGTCCACTGCTGAACAAGCAGACTGAAAATAAAACTTGATTCTAATTCAAACCAGTAGTGCATTCACCGTAGACGCCCCTGACAGTCCCTGAACTAAGTCAGAATTAGCACCAATCCTCAATATTTATATATGCTGACAAAGGACCAATCAGAAAGTCTCCTTGCTTTAAAGAGGCAGAGAGAGAGAGAAAGAGAGAGAGAGGGGGGCAAACCAAGAAACAGACTCCTAACTATAAAGAACAAACTGATGGTTACCAGAGGGGATGTAGGTGGGGGGATGGGGGAAATAGGAGATAGGAATTAAGGAGTGCACCTGTTGTGATGAGCACGGGGTGATGTGTGGAAGTGTTCAATCACTAAATTGTACACCTGAAACTAATATTACACTGTACATTAACTAACTGGAATTTAAATAAAAACTGAACAAAAAAGAAGAGGCAACAAAGCATGATTTCTCCCCCAAATAAGTGAATAAATAATAGAGTTTCTACTTCTGAGAAGTTTTGCCTAACACAAAATTCTCCTATTGAGAGAATTTCTCTGATGACATGGAAATTAACTGGCAAGTTAGGATTCTGAAATAGTTGATATATGTATAAAGTGGTTCTCAGGATTCAGATAGTAAAGACTGATGGCAAGAGGAGCAGGGAGTAATGAAAAGAAAATAGCTTTAGGGTCAAACTGACCTGGAGTTGACATTCAGTTCTCTTATTTGCTCACTGTGAGCTTAGGAAATACCATTTAACTTGTCTAGACCTCAGAGTCTTCTTGGTACAATGGGACTAACAGAATATTTAAATCATACTGTGGGAGGGGATATGTTCCAAGACCCCCAGTGGATGCCTGAAACCATGGATAGTACTGAACCCTATATATACTATGTTTTTTCCCATATATGCACACTCTGATAAAGTTTAATTTATAAATTAGGCACAGTAAGAGATTAACAACACTAGATAATACTAAAATAGAGCAATTATAACAATATACTGTAGTAAGTTATGTGAATGTTGTCTCTCTCAAAATATCTTACTATATTGTACTCAGCCTTCTTTTTGTGATGATGTGAGATGATAAAATGCCTACATGATGAGATGAAGTGAGGTGAATGACATAAGCACTATGATGTAGCATTAGACAACTATTAACCTTCCAGACCATAGCTGACTGCGGGTAACTGAACCCAGAGAAAGCAAAACCATGGATAATGGGGGACTACTGTATAGATTGAGGGAATAATCTAAAGTCTGACAAAAAGTAAGTACTTAGTGAATATCAATCCTCACTCCCATCCCCAGCCCCTACAGTAATTTATTAATGGACTCTTGGGAGATTACTGTAGACACTATAATTGGGAGACTGAAGAACTAACCAGTATTTTTTTTTTCTGTGTTTTATCTATAGAATTCATCTAACAGTGTTCTCCTTCATGTTATATGTACTAGGAAAAAGGCTAAGCTATAGAATCTAACTGCTAGATTTAGATTTATGATAAAATATATATGGTATGCTTAGGAAGGCCAGTGTACTGAGAATAGATTTTTTTCTTTTTTTCTTTTAGGAATATCAAAGACAGGGAATATGAGCTTGGCCACTCATACCATGAAAGCACGGACGGCAGCTACCTAAATGATATGATTTGTGAGTCTGCCCACTCATTCATTCAACATTTATGAAGTTCTTACTATGCGCAAGGCACTGTGTTGTTCCATGAGGATAATGTGAGTAAACAGCTGTCCCTTTTCTTGATGGAACATAGAGTCTCGTGATGGAGAAAGGTGGTGATCTCCATTAAAGTATTAAATAAAACTGTTTAATATATGACTAAAACCTGAGATAAGCCCACTTAGGGAAGGAAGTTAAGGAGCTGAGAGACTATATGATGAATGAATCCCATGTGGATAAAGAAGTCCAGGAGGAATCCCTATGCAACAGTGTTTTGTATTGATGGTAAATGTCCTGAGAAAGCCAGTAAAGGTCACTTGTCTTCCCTCTCTGGGAACTGCTCATCATTCAAAACACAGCTCCTTGAAGCCTCATGACTCCCCCAGGCCCAGCTGGTTCCTGCCACCTCGGTACCCCCAAAACTCTCTCCTTATGCTCTGCTTCGAGGTTTCGCACAATGTAATTATCTGTGTATATCTCTCCCCAAATGTATGGAGAGGCCAGAATGCTGTCTCATTTCCTGTAACATCAGTGTCCAGTACCTAAGCACACACTGGGCACCCAGGAAATGTTTCAAGAATGAACTGACCCATCTCTGACTCTTTTTTGATGCCTGATACTTCCACGAAACCCATTTGTTTTAATTAAGAGTTAAGGTTTTTGAAGAGAAGTTTTTCTTCTTCTTTTTGACAGTGGTGGAATTCTGAGCAATTTTCCTTGATTAGATGACTTTATATTCTAGCTACAGTTTTGTTTAAACAAGATATGAGGATTTTCTGAAAAGTCTATTCAAATGCAACACATTAGAAACTAACACCTCTATTCAAGTACCTGGTGACATGAACTTTAATAACCTAAAAGGAACCAAAGGGAATAGGAACATGGACAACAAAGTTTTGATCCAGTGGAGTAAACCTACCATACAATCTTGTAGAAATAACCAAGCAAGACTTATGGATTCTTTATAGCAATGATTAAACTGTTAACTGCCAGGAAGTTCCATAAGGCTAAGTGGTACTTTGTCATGCAATAATAATTCTGTTTAGTTCAGCAAAAATGCAAGGAAATGCAGAGAACTTCCCTCCTGCGGTGGTTTCTGCATTTCTGCTAGATCAGAGATCCACACTATGTGCCCTGCTTCTCTCATAGTATTCTGTTACCTAGCAACCAACATGTCTAGGCAGTACAAGCATGGGGCTTATATGAATATACACCCTCACTCTCCTTTAACAATAGATAGGAGGAAATGCAGTGGGGAAAACAGCTATAGATCATCATCAACAACAAAAAAAGATACCTTCTAAAAGTTTGCTTGAGAATGAGGACACTCAAAAATGTAATGCTTATTGGCATGCCATTTAAATACCTTCCTCAGTGTTTGCAGGAGGGCATACTTCCTTGTTTCTGGAGTCTATTTTAATATCTAAAACTCAAAACAAAAAATATAACAATAGTAGGATTAGGATAATTATAAATTCCTTCATACAGCATTCAATAAACGTTGTGTGTGTGTGTGTATGTGTGTTTGTAGCAGATTTCCTTTGATTTCATTTTCATAAATGACATTCATTTAAGACAAATTGTTATGCCCTGTGGGAAAAATAATATTTCAAAGCTTTATTCCTTGTAGACTGTCAAACTTTTCAACTGACCTTATACTCCTGGGTTGGTACGGCTGTTTCAATTAAAAATTGAGAAAGAATAGAAGATGCAGTAAAGCAGGTAACAGCCAAAGCTCAAGTATGGAAGTAAGGTTGTTGCAGTCGGAAATGGAGAGGAATAAGGGACTCCAACACCAGCTGGCAGATTTAACAATGGGATCATTGATGAAAGAATGGGCCAAAGGATAGGGGGAATAAAAGAAGAGGAAAGAAATAAAGTGTGAGAGCCACGGGGTGGAAGCAGAAGGAAGGGGTAATGAAGGCAGCAAGCAGAACTGGTTTCCTAGTGAAAAGGTTAATTAAATCTTTCGTGGCATGGAATTTTTAAAGAACTACTTTTTTGACTATGTGTGTATATATTCATGTGTGTTCTTTGTAAACACACAGAGATGATAATGATTCTCTCCTAACATCCTTTCACACTGATGCTTGAGCACATTTTTTTTAAAAGGACAATAATTTTTTTAAAGCTTCTTTCATGTTGAATGGAAAGAAATTTAACACTACTGACCTGCAAATAAATTCTAGGAGCCAGAGTTTGTTCTCTTTTCACTGTTCTGCTTTATTTCCTCCAAAATTTAAAACTGGCAATGAGAAAGCAAACCTTCTATCTCTATTAAAATGAATGGCAAAATGAATGAACTCTTACAAACAATAGAAGGGACAAGACACAGAGCTTGAGAGCTTCAGTAATATTCCCAAGAACACAAGACTGATTTCTAAGCTGAAGAAATGATTATAGATCATCCCAGGAGGATGCCAACCAATAAGACGGCAGCAGTGTTATTCATGTGTTTCTTCACGTTAATCTTGCCATACTGTCACAGGGATTCCAGCAGGCTGGGGCAGGTTGTGGGTGGAGCTTCTGATGTCAGTCTAAAGGGCAAATGCTGATCAGTATAATCAAGAACACACAGTCCATTCAAGGCATGATGTGGTGTTTCCATCACTGTTACTCTTTTACGTCTGTCCGTGTAGTTTGTAAACACTTACATGGGAAGGTAATGCATACAGTAAATACCTTCCTTTTGTTTGTTCCGTATTTAGCCTGAGTCTTGGCTTTAAAAAGCATTTGATGTATTTGTTTTCAGAATCCTGGGTTATTCTGGCTCCTGAAATAATTGCGGTTGATCAGGCTACAAGTTGTAGGAGAAAAAGTATTAATATATTTGCTCAACCAGAAGCCAGCCTTCTTAGGCCCTCCTGTGCTTAAATAGAATCCTTTCATGTGGAAAATCAAAAACAACAGAGTGCAGCAGTTTCTTGAGAAAGGCATTTTTTTTTCTTTTCCATTTTGTCAAAAAGCAAATGAGAGAGAGAGAGAGAGAGAGAGAGAGAAACAGAGAGTCTGTCATAGACATTTCATCCTGCCCTCAAGTCTTATGAGAACTCACCAATGGTTTCATCTCTAAAGAAGGCATTTCATCCTTTACCAATGAGAGAGGAGTTCAGTTTGCCAAAATTGTGCAGGATGGATGTCTTTACAAATTGAACCAAAATAACAACAACAACAATAAAAATAACAACAGGAACAACAATAAGAACAGCCTCAGAACCAGGGATAGCAGAACAATGTGACAGCATCTGCTACAACAACATTTATCAATGTGTGGTTCAAGAAGATTCTTCCAAGTACTTTGAGCCTCACTCAGCACAGGCTCAAGAATAGGCATTATAAGTCTTTACTTCCTCTTATTTAATGTATGCACACGTACTCTCCCATAATTATAGGGCAAAGATGGTTTCAGCATTAATGAATCAGCTTTAGTGATTCTAATATATGTTAGTTGGTTGAAAGGATGGGCAATATTTGTGATTAAAGAACGTATTCAAAGACAAAAAAATTAAAACCCTGGTGTTAAGAATTAAAGAAACTTGTCTAAGAATTGAAGTCCATTCCATAAATTAAATACATGATGTCATGTCTATCACAGAATGGTGGCTGAACTTATTTGCTATTAAATTTCACTGCTTTTTAGAGCTCTTTGGGCTACATTAAAAACCTATTAGAGGATATATTATGTTCATGTTTCTATATTAAGTGCTTGGGAAAAAACAAAGATGCTTCCTTTACCCTCAAGGCATCTATAATCTAGTTAAGAAGATAAAATTTATACCCCAAAATGACTTCAATTCAAGGCAGAAGGAAATCAACCTCTAGAAAAAGATCATTGAGTGACAAAATAGGTCAGTTTCTACCTCCTGAGCTGTGTGAATTAAGGCCCAACAGCTCCTAAAAGAAAACAAACCGAAGAGGAAAACAAAAGAAAAGAAAAGAAAAAAGAAAAGAAAAAAAGGAAAGAAAAGAGAAAAGAAAAGAAAACAACAACAACAACAAAAAATCAACCTGCCACAGCATCTAACATTAAACTTGGGAGAGGGCCATGGCAGGTCTACTTTGACTCTGTTTCTAGATGCCCACCACAGAAATAAGACTTTCAGAGAAAGACTTGGCCTCAGTTCAGTCATCTGTAAAATGAATTGAAAAATCTCCCACAAACCCATCTCCTAGCAGCAAGTTCTGGTTTGTGAAAATTTTCTCAGATACAAGTTGGGCACTTAGGGTACAAATCATTTACACATATATAATGATTAGTAGAGGACAAAATTTAACATATTATGGGATAAAGTGTTGTCTGATTTGCTATTACCCATAGTAGTTATCCTAAATATAGTGGTGGACACCACTTCTTGAGCACTTACTATACGAGACATGACTTACTGAGTGTCTAACTCAATTTGTCTAACTCAGTTTAATCTTCTCAAAACTCTATGAGGTAATTATAACTATTACCACTTATAGTCACTCTTAATGCTTAGACATGAGAACTTAATGTTTATGGGTAACAGAGTTGGGATTTGAATCTCTTTCTGCCTCTGACTATGAAAAGGCATCCTGCTGTTAACCACCCACCTAGACTACTTCTGCTAACCATTCCATTCCTGGACCTAGCAAGACTTAGGTATCTAACTTGTTCTGATAAACAATAAGAGTTAAAAAAGGAAAATGTGTGAATTAAAAATAAAGAACATATCATAGGACTTTCTAGAGTTGAAAAATCTTTAAAACCTACTGAACATCCTCATTTTACAGATAATTAAACTAAGGTCAAAAAAGGGTAAGTCATTTGTTAAAGGTTACCCACCTACATAGTCAAAACTAGATATGGTCCACAAGCTGTTTGATTCCTACTCTAGTCCTTTTACTCTTTCAGTACTTTAACATAGTAAAAATGCTGAGGAAAGACTATGGTTCACTGAATATGCTAATTATCTAAAAGATTAAACAGAACACTCTGTGTCAAACTTTATTACTGAAAACCTGAAAGTATCAGTTGGATTTCCTGCTTTAGTAAACATAATGGAAGAACAAAATATATGTCTTGGCTTCAATATGCTAGAGTGGAGAAGGGTACTGAAGTAGGACTCAGTTGGGTTCTACTCTCAACTAGTTATTTATTACTCAAATGTGTAGATTGTTACATAAAGTCTTCCCACTGAATCACACCTCTGGGTGTTCACCCTCTTGTATGGTGCCTCTGGCATCAACTCTGGACTTGGTCATGTGATTTGCTTAGGCCAATGGCATATCAGCAAGTGTGATACCTTGCACAGCTGTGGTAGTAATGTGAAAGGGCACATTCTAATCTCCTTGAGCATGAAAGATAGAAGACAGATGCCCAGCCAGTTCGGCCATTGTAGCTGAGCTCAGTTCTCAGTGGTGGAGCCCAGAACCTGATGGATGCACCAGCAGCTATGAATAAGATTAATAACCTAAGGTAGAAGAATTTGCCCCATCGAGGTCTACCCACTTTCAAGAGGAGAGTGTGTCCTCTTGCATGTCCTGAGTCGCCAGTGAAAGATGAACAATGAGATCCAAACCTAGCCATAGCTTTTATCCATCCATTCCTTTCTACCCCATCAGAGGGTATATCCCATGTTTCAAAAAGGGCCCTCTTTCCTCTATCCTTTGAGGATGAGCTAGACTTAGTGACTCATTTCCAAAAACTAGAGTTTGGAAAGAGAAAATTAGTACTTACCAGGGAAGAAATTCTGCAAACACTACCTTATTATCTAAGTGATGAAAGTTAACATCATCAATGACAAGTCATATGGATTCACGTACCTTCCTACAGGAGGTTATAGGAAAGGCACTTCATCTCTATGGCATTCTTTAGAAAACCTAACACATAACACATAAGATAAACATCAGACAATCCCAAATTACAAGGCATTCTATAAAACCCCTGACTACGGCTCCTCAAAACTGCCGAGGTCATGAAAAATTTTTAAAAAAACTGAGAAACTATTACTGACCAGAGGATACCAAGGAGAAGAACACATAACAACTGAATAAAATGTGGACTCAAGATTGAATTTTAAACAGGGAGAGGACAATAATGAAAAAAAAAAGTCTGTTGAAATCCAAATTAAGTTTGCAGTTTAGTTTAAAAAATGGGAGAGACAAAGCAGGAAAAAACATGCAATGGAAAAAAGACAGTCTCTTCAATAAATGGTGCTGGGAAAATTGGACAGCCACATGCAGAAGAATGAAACTCAACCATTCTCTAACACTATACACAAAGATAAACTCAAAATGGATGAAAGACCTCAATATGAGACAGGAATCTATCAAAATCCTAGAGGAGAACATAGGCAGTAACCTCTTTGACATCAGCCACAGCAACTTCTTTCAAGATACATCTCCAAAAGCTAGTGAAACAAAAGCAAAAATTAACTTTTGGGACTTCATCAAGATAAAAAGCTTCTGCACAGCAAAGGAAACAGTCAACAAAACAAAGAGGCAACCCACAGAGTGGGAGAAGATATTTGCAAATGACACTACAGATAAAGGGCTGGTATCCAAGATCTATAAAGAACTTCTCAAACTCAACACCCAAAAAACAAATAATCAAGTCAAAAAGTGGGCAGAAGAGATGAACAGACACTTCTCTGAAGAAGACATACAAATGGCTAACAGACACATGAAAAAATGTTCATCATCATTAGCCATCAGGGAAATCCAAATCGAAACCACATTGAGATACCACCTTACACAAGTGAGAATGGCAAAAATGGACAGGGCAAGAAACAACAAATGTTGGAGAGGTTGTGGAGAAAGGGGAACCCTCTTACACTGTTGGTGGGAATGCAAGTTGGTACAGCCACTTTGGAAAACAGTGTGGAGATTCCTCAAAAATTTAAAAATAGAGCTACCCTATGACCCAGCAATTGCACTCCTGGGTATTTACCCCAAAGACACAGATGTCGTGAAAAGAAGGGCCATATGCACCCCAATGTTCATAGCAGCAATGTCTGCAATAGCCAAACTGTGGAAGGAGCCGAGATGCCCTTCAGCAGATGAATGGATAAGTAAGATGTAGTCCATATATACAATGGAATATTACTCAGCCATCAGAAAGGATGAATACTCATCTTTTACATCAACATGGATGGGACTGGAGGAGATTATGCTAAGTGAAATAAGTCAAGCAGAGAAAGTCAATTATCATATGGTTTCACTTATTTGTGGAACATAAGGAATAGCATGGAGGACATTAGGAGAAGGAAGGGAAAAATGAAGGGGGAGGAATCGGAGGGAGAGATGAACCATGAGAGACTATGGACTCTGAGAAACAAACAGGGTTTTAGAGGGGAGAGAGGAGTGGGGAGGGGGGATTGGTTAGCCGAGGATGGGTATTAAGGAGGGCACATACTGCATGGAGAACTGGGTGTTATATGAAAACAATGGATCGTGGATCACCAGATCAAAAATTAATGATGTATTGTATGGTGACTAACATAACATAATAAAATTAAAACACACACACACACAAAATGGGAGAGACATATATCATAACAAATATTACAGGCTCCTTCCAACCCACAGGAGAAATTAAAAAAATAATAAAAGGTATTATCTACACAGAGGAAAGCAGTATTTCTGTCCATTATCCACCCTAAGCTGCAAGATTTTACTACATATCTAGACACAAAATGCAGTAAATTCAGTGGAATTGTTACTGAATCTAAGGTCTTCAGACCTAGGGCAAAAAAGTAAAAAAGAAATGGAAGGCAGGAAGGGAGGGATTTTGTGGTTGTATCATCTTGTTCCATATCCCCTAGACCTATCTCCCATAAAAATTGGAGTACACAGAAAACAAAACAAACAAAAATATTTACTGTAAGTTGAAAGATTCAGACAGTTGGATTCTAGTTAATTGAATTTACCTGTTGACATCTATAAGTGACTAGCCTATAAAGGGTACACACATACACACACACACATACATACATCACTTTTAATACAACGATTTTAAATATTCATTTTTAAAGTTATTATTAAATATGTTTAGATCAGTTTTTAGAAGTCACAGATCTTCTGTCTCCCCCCCGCCAAAGGTTTATTTATTTATTTTTATAGAGAGAGTACATGAGTGGGGAGAGGCAGAGAGAGAGAGAGAGGGAGACAAGCAGACTCCTCACTGAGCAGGGAGCCTGACTCAGGGCTCAGTCCCAGGACCCTGAGCTGAAACCAAGAGTTGGACGGACACTTAACTGACTGAGCCACCCAGGTGCCCCAGAAGTCACAAATCTTCTCATATTGATATTCTGTACTAATCCTTTGTTACCCTGAAGCATAAACTTAATTGAATTGTAACTTTTCTCTTGCATAGAGATTAACGTAGTTCAGTGGACACTATTCATATTGGCTTATGTAAACTGATTTTGTATGACAACATGGTCTAGGATGGAGATGAGGAGAATCTAAAAATTTATACAGGTCTACATATATAAAAGCTTACACTTTGACAAAAGTGCATCTGGCTTTTTAAATAATCATGAAAATAATAGTAGAAGGCCTCTGCTCTGTGGGGTGTTTACTCCCTTTTGAAGAGTTTAGTTCTGCAAATGTGATGGTAAAAATGTTGGCAGATGATACTGAATCATGCTATTGTGATGGGGGAAAAACGATCCTGATGGAAAATGACATCATCTGTGCCTTTTGATTTTTTTTTTTAAGCATATTGGAAAGAGATCAAGAAGTGCCACTTGGTGAATAACATAAAATAGACCCAGCAACATGAGGGAACAGAGACAGACAATCTGGAAGAATGTGCTAATTTCAAATATGTCACTTTTAGAATTGGTCACACTCTCGGTTATATTTCAAGGGCTCTTCCCTTCAGCGAATATCAGCTTTCAGAGACAGGCATAGTGATCAATTTGCAAAATCAATTATCCTGGATTATAAAGAACTCATGTTTGAGGTCCAAGCATCTATGTTGCTGAAAACCCAACTTCGAATTTAAGGATGGTTATCTTAAGCCTCCCAGCAGGGGTCACTAAGTTAATGATAAATATAAGCTCTACTGTAATATATAGTCACTATTTCCATTAACAACAAGAGAAAAAAAATATGTAATGTCAAAGACCCTGATGGGGAAGTTTGGTTGAAAACACAAAATATTTCTCAGCAATAATGATAGTATTTCACATAGAGTCAAAATCCAATCGTTGCTCTTTAGTGTAGGTCTGACAGAGAGAGCAACAGTTTACAGCCTACTAGCATTTAGAATTATATACACATGAGTTTGGTGTACTATTCAAATACTATCAGTATATATAGGGAAGAGACCTACTGATGAATAATGAATGATTTTCCAACAATGATTTACTTAAACTTTATATTTAAATAATGCAAACATAACAGAAGCATGGGCACTTCATTTAAGATACATCCTGACTTCGGTTAGGACTTGGCCACTTAAGTCAGTCTTCATCTCCAGGGTGGACATTGGTTACCTTACTCTGGTATTCCATCCTCGTACTTGCTATAGTCCCTAGCCCTGAAAGAGTTTTGGGCTTTGACTGGGTGACACTGATATTAGTGACAGTGAAGGGCCGAGATCTTTTACTTGAAAATATAGGTCAGGGCACAGAAGGGCTTGCATGGTCTACCCCTGTTCCCTCTGTTACCTTGAATGAACACTCCTAGATGCTTGAGGAACATATCAAGCCCAATTCCCTCAGAGCCTCGGGGCTCTTCATTCCTCTGTGGAAGCTCTCTTCCCCCAGACATTTGAGTAGGTGGTCCCTTTACCTCATTTAATTATCTCCCCAATTGTTATTTCTGCAGAGAGGACCTGCCCTTTCTGACCACCAGTCCTAAAGAGCACACATATCACTCTCTATCTCCCTTATCATATTTTTTTCTTCAAAGCACTTTGAACACTCCTGTTATCTTCTGGGTTTATGTATCCTATATGTATCATCTGTCACCTGTCCTCCCCCCCCCCACTAGAAAAATAAGCCCAGTGGGACTTTTATCTATTTTGTTTTTCTCCTAAATGACCAACATCAGGAACCATGCCTGGTACAGTAGGAACTCAATTAATATTTCCAGATAAATGAATAAACACACAAATCAATCTATGTACCATGTAGTTCCTACCTTGGAGTACTGCAAAAGACAGATGAGACACAAATCATGACCACAAGGCACTTATATCTACTTGAAGAGATAAGAGTTGAGCACAAAATAATCGGTTGGACTTCTACATCTGATTCAAACCAAACCGACAGGTGCCAGGAAGATGAAGTGTTCGTCACTTACAGAAACATAAGCCTTCAGTAGGAAACTCCCGTGAATTGATCAGATACTGGAAATATTAGTTTTAATCAAATCTCCCATTATCTGAGAAGTTCACACACACACAAAAAAGTCATACTCTGCTCCACTGTCAAAGACAGAATTTGAGGCTGAGTAACTCATTGCCTTAAACTCACATGAAATTTCTTAGAGCCTGATGTTCTTCTTACATTTTGATATTTATTCTTTCATCTCTAAATGCATAGCACAGACCAGCACATCAGACACTTTTGAGATGAGAAGTCATTTGTGAACTAACAGCACTTAATTAAATTTTTCTTTTGCCTCTTTTTTCTTTTCTAATTATCACAAAAACATGGATGTGAAAATGCCCTTTTTTCCCTTTGTCTCCTGTTCATGAATCATAGCTTTAAAATCTGAAATCTTCTTATTTTTTTTAATTCTCCCAAACCTCAAATTAAGCATTTGATCTTACTTTATTTTGGATATAACTGAAAATAAAACAAGCTGGTGGGGGGGGTCGCTTACTCTTCAAAATTTTCAAACACGTGAGATTACTTGAAACCATGGAGAATTTTACCTGTTTTTCACTCTCTAAACAACCTCTATCCTAATAATAAATATTTAATTAATTCAGATATTCCTGCTTGACTTTCCAGAAAGTTGGCAACCTTATACCTCCCTCCTGCTTTGATAGACTCATTCATTTTTTCCACCCGCTCAGGAGAGAAAAATAGTGGGAAAAACTAAAGAGTTTAAAAAAAAAAAGGACACCCTTTAATGAATGTGTTTAATAGCTGACATGTCTTCTTTCTTTTCGTTGGATGAAAATGGCACACACTCAGTGTGGCATTGTTCACTTTGAAGTGGCTTTCCATTGTTCTTCTACCAGCCTCTATCAAGGCCCACTGACAGATGACCTATCAAATGCTTCCTCCTTTGTCTTCCAACCTCCTTACCACCCCTAATTTCTTTCTTTCTTTTGCCTTTTTTTTGTTGTTGTTGTTGTTGAAAAGGCACAATCTGCTCACCCTCTGGCTCTTCCTCCTCCAGGGGTAGCAGTTGGTAAGCCAAGGCCCTCCCAAAGCCAGGGGCTGTTATGCAGAACATGTCTGCATCCCAATTATCCAAGGAGAAGTAGTGCATAAATTAGTAGTGTTTCTAAAGCTGTCAGGGATAAATTGTTCTTATTTCCTGACACTGTCATAGGCAAGAAGGGTGATTCTAAGATGGGCTCTGACACCCCTGTTGCTCTTGAAGACAAAGAGACCGTAAAGTCTCCTGTGAGGTCTGAGCCGGGAAGAGGCTTGCAACTGACTTATAACAGAGATTTAGGAAATCAGATTGAACTGGCTCTGTGGTTGGAAGGCAAGTTTCAGTTCAAAATAGGTAAGACGAATAAATCTTTAAAAAAAAAAAAAAAAAAAAAGGGCGCCTGGGTGGCTCGGTTGGTTAAGCGACTGCCTTCGGCTCAGGTCATGGTCCTGGAGTCCCAGGATCGAGTCCCGCATCCGGCTGCCTGATGGCGAGGAGTCTGCTTCTCCCTCTAACCCTCCCCCCTCTCATGTACTCTCTCTCATTCTCGCTCTCTCAAATAAATAAATAAATCTTTAAAAAAAAACAAAATAGGTAAGACGACATCTATCAATAAGAACAATAGTTTCATGAATCACCTGCAGCATTAAGCTGAAGCGGCTCGAATGACATTGTAACAGGTATACCCGGCAGGATCTCCGCTAGGGGGTGGGAGCTGGGGAGAACTAATCCCTATAACTATCACCTTCAGCCCTGGGAAGGCTAATAGGCTGGAAGGGCTGAACCAGAACTCCTACAGATCTTCCTGGGCACAAACCTTCAGAAGGTCCCTATGTTCATTCAGCTTGATCTTCAGTCTGGACAGGTGTCTGCTCTATTCCAAACTCTATCTTGTGACTGTAATCCTTCTTTTGGACCCTCACCCCAAATTTGGACACTCAGGTTGTACCTTCCAGTATAGTTGACATAGACCATGTATATAGAATTCAATTATTTTCTTATTAGATGACCCACCATAAAACCAAACACATACCTAAACATATATCTATACACAATGATTTGAGATATAATTGTAAAGATTTTCCATTAAAATACTTGGGGGGTATCTTTAAAAATTTTTTTTCTTTTACATGTTAGGTCTTCAAATATAAGCATAGGTCACCCTGAAAATGAACTTCTTTTTTTTTTTAAGATTTTATTTATTTATTGGAGAGAGAGAGCGAGAGAGAGCAGGAGTGGGGTGTAGGGGCAGAGGGAGAGGGAGAAGCAGACTCCCCACTGAGCAGGCAGCCCCAATGTGGGGCTCGATCCCAGGACCCCGGGATCATGACCCAAGCCAAAGACAGAATCTCAACCAACTGAGCCACCCAGGTGCCCCTAAAAATGAACTTCTGTAGAAGAGAGGCTCTCCAAAGCCAGTGGAAATGACATGTCACAACAGGCAACTGGTGAGGTACTAATGAGTTATTTTCTTTTACAAATTTTGTGAAATTTTGTTAAAATAAGTTGAATGAGTAAAGGTACTGTTAACAGTAGATAGTGTCTGCATAGAAAAAAAAATAAAATTTTGAACTGTACTGTACAAATATTTGATTGGCAGAAACACAAATCATAAGTATTTTTTTTTCTTTCTGTAGCACTTTTATTTAAAGACTGCTTCTCTGCTTTGCTATACTCCAAATCGGTGTAAATATGAAAGCAAATCCCTTAAGAGAGCAAGTTCCAATACTGCTGGGTGTTTACCAAAACTGAAGATCAATCATTGCATTTAGTATCAGATCTAACAAGTACCAGTCCCATACCAGAAAAACAAAATCTATTGTTAGTTTCTAGGGCTGTTCTTCTATTCTCCTTGTATGGAAACCTCACCATGCTTTCAAATGAGAGAATTGAAAATAAGTGAAGTATATAAACATTTTCAAACTAATGGTGGATTAATTTGAGTAAGTGAATGTCTGAGGAACAAAGCATATGATTTAATTCTTCTTTTGATGATTCCGGCATCCTGTTTATAAATAAAATGTCAGTTTCACAGCAGGGAAAGGAATGGCTCTCTCCCAATATAAACAGGAAATGTTTGTTTAGCTGCTGTTGATTTACATGAGAAATTAGACTTTTGACTTCCCTATATTTGGCTGACTAAACTTAAAGTTTGTACTAAAGCTATAATTATCGAATGTCACCTCAGCATAAGTTACTTTATCCTTACCTTTGATATTGCCATATCACTGAAAATATGTAGCTATTGTTTTTCAATGGATGGTATAAATCAGGCTCCGATTATCTAACAGTTACAATTCACTAACTTCTGGATGACATCCAAACTCTTCAAGCACATCTGCTCTACACACCAGAGAAAATGTACAGCAACTAGTGCAGCACAATTCAACATAACAATTTAAATATTTTATATAATTAATGATATGTAATTAAACTTAATGTAATTACATCTGGGTTCTCTGAGGTAACTATTTTACAATTAGAGTTTCATCAACAAATAGCTTTTCTGAGGCACAGAGCAGTTCTTCCTATAGCAACAAGCCATACCCAGAAATGTCCCCGTTACAGTAAATAAATTGTGCAGCAAAACCACTCTACCTCATCAGCCCCCAGCTTTTGATTATGTTAGAAAGAAGAGGGCTTTGGGGCGCCTGGGTGGCTTAGTTTGTTGGGCGACTGCCTTCGGCTCAGGTCTTGATCCTGGAGTCCCGGGATCGAGTCCCACATCAGGCTCCCTGCTTGGCAAGGAGCCTGCTTCTCCCTCTGACCCTCCTCCCTCTCATGCTCTCTGTCTCTCATTCTCTCTCTCTCAAATAAATAAATAAAATCTTAAAAAAAAAAAAAAAAGAAACAAGAGGGCTTTTCATGCCAAAACCACACATCAACCTACATGTTAATAGCTTTGCCTTTAGCTTGCTGGCAGTTGAAAAAGGGACAAGAAGGTCCACCCACTAGATGGCCTTTCTCATAACTTGACAAGCACAGTCAATTACCTAGAGGCCCATAAGGAGACGTCAACAACCTACAGTCACGTCCTAACAGGGCCAATAAAACTGTCTACTGGTCTGCCTGACTCCTTTGCATCAGGAATTTGATGAGGAGATGGTGGAGGCGCAGCATCTGAGAGGTCGTTCTGTCTTCAGTGATGGAGGAAGGACATTTGCAGAACATTCAGGTAAGGGCTGTATCTGAATGGAGTCATTCCATGCCCCTGGCTCCACTAAACCAATGCCCACATCATACAGCCATGATGATAATAAGGAGATAGGGCCGCTAGGATTTTTGCTTTGCAACATTTGGACCACTGAACTGATCTATAGAGCAGATAGATGATTTTAAAATATATTCTCCCCCCAAATTTGAGTTCAAAAGAATTGGAACAAATGGGCTCTTTCTCTTATACAGAGGGCTCAAGTCTGTAGCTGTCTAGAATCGCTCTCCAGACTTCATCTTCTGAAACCCAACGCACCTCTGGAGGGAATCCAGATCTCTCTTCCACCCACTCCTTCCTCTCAGTCTTCTCCAGCTTGTCCATGCCTGAGATTAAGTTTCTTTTATTTCTTCCCTTTAAGAATTTTTATTAACAGCAAAACAATACAGTAATGTCACAGTAAATGTCAAATTAAACTTCCAGGCTCTAATGATAAAACAACCATCTGCTGGCATAGCCCTACTCAGATAAAAATTACACTTTCAGGAGTGACCACATTCAACTCTTACTGATTCTTTTCTCATTCTAAATAAAATTATTATTTCTTGACTTTTTCCATTTTAAATATTGTTTAATGATTTTCTACTATGGAAAGTAAGAATGTAGGGCAGTTGTTTTGAATGTTTAGAATACATCTAAAACATACTTCTCCTCTTGCTTTCTTGCAGTATAAATGTAGCATTATTTAAAAATACATTAAAACATTAATGTGACTATGTTCATTGTAGGGTCACATAGTGTGCAATGATTAAATATGCTTTCTTATACAAATTTTAATTTTAGCTAGGGTTACTATATTTTTTATTTGCCTAATTTTCTTCCTTTTTTTTAAGGTTAACACTTTATTTTTTTAATTAACATATAATGTATATTGGTTTCAGAGGTACAGCTCTGTGATTCATCAGTCTTATATAATACCCAGTGCTCATTACATCACGTGCCCTCCTTAATGTCCATCACCCAGTTACCCCATCCCTCTATCCCCCTCCCCTCCAGCAACCCTCAGTTTATTTCCTATGATTATTTGCCTAATTTTCTATGCAATTTTCATTAATTAACCCTCTAAACTCTTTTAGAGAACTGCAGCTTTTTTTCTGATAAAGGTGAATACATCAGGGTCCATTAAGAGGTGCCACTACCATCCACTCCAGACTTGACAGCCTGCCATTCAGCTGTCACCTGAAAGCTCTCCTTCTAGCATTGTCCAGAGAATTCCCTTTGCATCTTTTCTGGATCCTGAGGTTTTTTTATTGCCCCCCTCCCCCGCCCCATACACTTGGTAGAAGCACATTCTCAAGTAGCTTCGTGAGAAAGAGTTCAGAGGAGGTAAAATTTTGGAGAAATGCATGTTTAAAAAGACCTTAAGCCTATTTGTAATTTGGCTGCACATAGAAATTGCACTTTGAAAATCACTTCTCCTAATTCATTGAATACATTCCTTCAGTGTTATATCAGTGTTGCTATTCAGAAGTGTGAGTCCACTTTGATTTCTTACTCTTTGTATGTGAACTTTTATTTTTTTTCTTTCTGGGCATGTTTATCCCAGAGGTATTTATCCCTGAAGTTCTGGAATGTCATCATTATGTCCCTTTGGGGTGAATCTTCTCTCACTTATTGTGCTGGGCACTCAAGGTGCCCTTTCAATCTAGAAATCCATGCCCTTCTTGAATTACTCCTTTTACCATCTCCTCCCCCTCTGCTTTCTGGATTTCTTTGTTGAGAACTGCCGCTATTCAGATGTTGACTCTGCTAGAACAGGGTTCTCAAAGTCTAGTCCAGATCCACTGCATCTGCATCACCTGAGGACTTGTTGGAAACATGCCTTCTGGGGGGCATCCCGGACCTTCTGAATCAGAAACTCTATGGGAGGGGCCCAGCAATCCGTGTGTTAATAGGCCCTCTGGGTGATTCCGATGCACATAAAGTTATAGAATCACTATTGCAGACTGATCTGCTAATATCTTATGTTGTTGTTGTTCCTACCTTGCACTATTTTTGTCTTGTCATCTGTGAGGAACTTCCTCAACATTACCCTCGAATTCTTCCATTGCATTTTTCTTCCCCTCTATCAAGAATATCAGCTTTTAGTTTCTGAGTACCTTGTCTTATTTTTCGTAAGTTGTCCCTCTTATTTTATAACTGAGTGTTCCTGTTTTATGGTTGCTTTATATCTTATCTCTCTCAGAATATTAATTTAAGTTTGATTCCACTTGTTTTAAGATTCCTTCTGCTTCCTGAATGATTCTGGATTCTTTTGGATTCCTTTCTATTTGCTGCTTTTGCATTCTTTACTTTAGAAGATTTTACATGTATTTGGTGATCTTTAGATGTCCATATCTATTTAAAAATGAATGGATAGATAGATAGATAGATAGATAGATAGATAGATAGATAGATAGATCTTCTGAAAATCTTGTGTGTACAAATGGGGCTTGTTGACTGCAGGATTCACTCTAGATGTTTGGTAGGTAACTCCTAAGGTCAGCACCTTGGGCCTTTTCCTTTGGGCAGGGCAATTTCTCAGAGAGGAATTCTCCAATCTCCCATGGGGAGACTGCAGAAATATTCCATTTGCCCAGATGAGAAGAACTAGAAGGATGGAGAGGTTGTGAGATATAACCATCCAATTTGCAGACCTTTCACCTAATCCCCTATTCTCCGTACAATTTCTCATCCCCACTCAACCTCTCTCGGTGATCCCTAAATGTTGATCCTCTCTGATGTAATGTCTCTGGGAAGTGTGTATTCCCTCTTTTGCTGCAGCTGGGGAACTCTAATTGCTTAGCTCTGTGGGATCATGGAGAGTCTGTAGGTCTAATGTTCCGTGTTCAGTTCCACTCATCCTACTTGCGTTCTGTTTTCTTCTGCACCTCCACCATCAAAGGCACCTGTTGTCTTGATTCCAGAGCCTTCCTGAGGTTCTGAGGCCACTCTGGCTTGTTTGGCATTAGGTCGTTATTTGTTCCCCACCAGACTTGTGCCAATAAGGTTTGCATGATGGTCACAGGAAAGAGCCTTGCCCTTTCAGCCTGGGTGAACGCCCGGCTGCACAAACTCAAATCTGAAATTTGATGGTTAAGAAAGACCCTATAGGTGATACTGATTTTTTTCTCCTTTATTATGTGATTGCTGTCACAGCTTTGCCACCTTGACCCTGGGGTCACCTAGGTGACCCTCAGATTCACTTTGGTCTCTTTTAAAAGTTTGACTGCAAGGTGCTGTAAACTTGAACCAGAGCAATGCAGTCACATGGGTGATGTGACAGAGTCAATATTGGTTCAGGTGCCTCCCAGGAGCAGCCAATCAGATAGTGCTTCTGCTTTACCTTCCTGTCCCGGTTTGATTAGTGATTAGTCATTTCATGGATTCTCCCTTTCACAACATTTAGTTGTGGGGGGTGAGGGTGGGGGGGGTAGAGGGAGTAGGATAGAAGCATGCATGTAAAAGCAATTATTTGTGAAAATCCCTTTTGTTGCCAAGCAAAATAGACTAATTAAGCAACTGCGGGAAGAGATGGGGCAAAATGATTGGTGAGGCCCTCCTTCACTTCTTCTTTAAAATAAAGGACTACTAGGGGCACCTGGGTGGCGCAGTTGGTTAAGTGTCTGACTCTTGGTTTTGCCTCAGGTCATGATCTCAGGGTCCTGAGATCGAGCCCCACATCGGGCTCCACACTCACAGAGTCTGGTTAAGATTCTCTCTCTGTCTCCCTCTGCTCCTCGCTCCTCCCCCTGCTCACTCTGTCTCTCAAATAAATAAACAAATAAATCTTTAAAAAACAAATGAAAAACGCAAGTCTACTAATACATTTACCCATCAAGTAAAGGTGTGTGTGATGGGACAGAAAGAAAACTGAGCTGGGACTCAGGAGAACTGGGTTCCAGTTCCTTGCCATTGACTGGCTAGCCAAGATTTAGAAGGCAAGAACTTCTGGATCACTCCCAAGTCCTCATACAACCCAAGATGGTTAGATTCAGGCCAATCATTTAATCTGTGGATTTCACGGGCCAAATCTGTAAAACAGGAATGACAGACTACAAAATACCAAATAAGCTTTCCATTTGCTCTTTACAACCTGCGCATCACTGGTCCTTGGTATACATCCATTATCAGTGGTTATGCTGGTGGGGATAAAACTGTATTGTTGTAAGGCTCGGGGTACCCCTTTCCCTTCCACTTTTTAAAATTATAATTTAACTTTAAAAATTTTATTTTAAAACAAGAAACATATTGGGTTCAGTGGTTCAAAAGCATGTATGGAGCTTTAGTGAAAGCCTAAGTGAAGCATAATTGGGAAGCTAAATTATTTAATACATTCCAAAGCTCAGGGCATCTGCACATGTCCAACAGTTGCACTTGTTTTGGACTGGTTCATTTGGTTCCTGACTATATGAGTTCTTATCAGAATGACTTTTTAGATTAAAAATTTAAATAGCTTAAGTCTGTGAAGCATTGCATAAACACAAATAAAAAGTGGTGCACTGGGAGAATGCAAGTAAGCTTTGTTACCATTAGAGATTCACTTAGAGTCGCTGGATAAAATGTTCTGTAGGCCTGATCCAGGGAAGGTAATCAGCAGCTTCCTCTAGACAGTACCATTTTTAGGTAACTCAGTCCTATTTCTTTTCTTTATGTAGTATCCTGGAGGATAACATTATGGTATTTTAGATTATTGTTCACTCCACAAGTGGGAGGTCTCTCTCTAAACCTCATACATCAATTCATTAATTTCTAGTTACTTCATGGACAAAGCTAGTATCTGTCTGCAGTCTAAACACTTTACTGAGACTCATTTGTTCTGGCTTCATCTACTTGTCCTGGTGGTGGTTAAAGTTAGAGAGAAAGGTAGATTCTGGCAAATATTAAAATGTCAGGACGTTTATCAGGTGCGGACAATTGCCATAGGCTAAAACATCTTCATTTCAGAGAGAGTTCTTTTACTTGGTAGATTATTATCAAGGTACTTTTTCAATTTGCATGCAGACACCCACCTACTTTTGAAGAACTGGTAATGCATTAAATTAAATTATATTAAATAAGGAATGATTATAGGTGTTAGTAAAAACAACTCATAGGATAGTCAAGTCTATAAATGCCACTTGGATGTTCAAATACCAACAGAAATATACTCTGAAGTGGGGCGCCTGCGTGGCTCAGTAGATTAAGCATCTGACTCTTGATTTCGGCTCAAGTCATGATCTTAGGGTCCTGGGATCGAGCTCCACGTCAGACCCCACACTGAGCACAGAGTCTGCTTGGGATTCTCTCTCTCCCTTTCCCTCTGCCCCTCCCCCCTACTCTCTCTCTCAAATAAATAAATAAAATCTTTAAAGAAAGAAAAGAAACATATTCTGAAGCAGTAATTAGTCTTGTCCAGAATGGATGATCCAGGTAACGTTTTTTTACCTTTTCCATTCCCAATTACTCTACAGAAAAACACATGTAAAGACAAAACAAAACTCTGCTACAGTTACTTCTCATTGAATGGAGTCCACTGACCTGAAGCGGAAGATGTGCAGAACTGAAGTGATGTGAAGTGACCTTTTAACCCCATTATGCTTCTCAGAGTAATTAGAAAACAAAATTTTGTAATCATGACAATGTAGAACTAGAAGGTGAGAAGAAGATCACTTTCAAGTTCTGGGTCACTGACACAAATGGAAAGTATTTAGCCTTTAGGTGTAACTACTTAAATGCTTCTGAATCAGGAATTTGTAAACGGGGCCCATACTGTGCCAGGGTCATTCAGATAAAAGGCTTTATGTAAAGATAAAGAGTATATGTATAAGGGTTTGATTATTGGATCATCTACTCAAAAACATAAGCCAATGACTGCATGAACCAAAGCCCTTTTGAGAATTAATTGCAACTTGAATGAAAACTCTGAGGACGAACCTTGTCACGGCCTCTATTTCTGCGAGAGGAGATGCATTGGCAGGAAAAACGATAATTGGGGCCTCACCTGAATTAACACTCCTCCCTTCCCCATAAATTTGTTTTGTGACACTAAAAAATACTCAGTTTTACTTTCCTCTGTAATGGATAACTCAAACTCATCCCATTCTTCACACAGGAAATACGCAGTGAGTGGGGCCTCTCTTACGTGGCTGAGAATTAAAGACAGAACCACCGCTAGTCAAAGGGAATCAAAAGTATAGAATTACAGAATGATCACTCTGGGAGTGTGATTAATCAATGAATAATCAGTTCTTCCACCATTTTACACTGTAAAAGTTCAGACCTAGAGAGGTTATGTGATAGGCAAGGGATTTCAGCTAGTACAATCCAGTTCATCCAGCATAGTATTTAGGATTCCTGGCAGTAAAGAAAAAGAAGACACAGTCCCCACCCATGAGGTGGTCTCTATTCCAGGCAGAAATTGATGTATAAACACAGAATTAGCATGCAATCTCTCTAGCCAAGATGGGATTAGGACATGCATCTCTTGGTCTATCAGTGGCATTTACATCTACCAGCTGTCTTTAACACACTGAAACTTGGCCTTAAGTGAAACAGATCTGTTTGAAGCAAGACAGGCAGACTGCAGTGAAAGAAAACTTCATACCACTTCAGGCGCATTGCAGGTATCCACGAAAAACGCTGGAGCCCCGCTCGCTGGAGCCCCTCTGGTTAAAATAAAATCCCGACTATCAATATAATGCAGTGATCACCTGCACTGAGAAAACGTTGACCCTCGCCTAGGGGACTCTCGGAAAAATTCCTTCTAGTACAGAATCCCAGGAAATGATTTCAGCTAACACTGAAGTGTAGCCACCGACCGCCACGCGGTGAAGTCCAGCAGCATAATCTCCATGGGCGATGCTCAGACCAACAGAAGCCGGGAGGAGAAGGGACGCAGCCAGTTGGAGCGCCCGTGCGGAATGGAAACTGCATTTGGCACTTGTTTCACACATGCTGTGGGGAACATCAGAGAGAGCAGGGCACACAGAATCACGTGCTGATCTCAGAGCACAGCCTGGTTTCTGTCTCAGCATAGACTCGATCTTGCTCCATAATACCGGGTCACTTTATTCTCCTACTTTGTCTTGTCTCTATCAGTACACAAGGGAAAAAGACAAACTCTGTTGGGCCTTGGACCCAGCCAGCCTGCATCCACCGCATTTCACCTTCTATAAATATGACGGGCACAGAATAAAGAGTTTCTAAGTCTCTCCTTAGAAGAGAATCATGATAGAACAGTGTGCTATCTGAGAGATCTGAAGAGGGCATTTCTGACTCCTCATGTGCGGGGATATGCATTTTGATTTATTTTTTCTAGTACTAAGGATGGATTTTTACTTCAAATGTTAATCTCTTAATACCATCCTCTTGGGAAACCCTTGGGGTAAATGATGGCGCTTGTAATTAATAATAGGAATAAAAGAAAAGATGAAGAAAAAGTAACAGACTATATGTGTAACAAAGTCAAGGTCCTTGCCTTACTTACACTATGGTCTTACCAAAAAGATTCTACTGAGCATGTGTCTCAAGGCCAGGATTGTGATTAAGTCTCCTCATGGACCCAACTTAGAGGGTAGCACTAGAAACTGCTTATACTTCTCTTTTCATGTGCATGGAAGCTCTGTGTTTGACAAGGGACAGCAAAGGAGGCAAGACAGAGGCTGTGCTCTCCGTGGGGACAATGTGTGGTGCAGTATTTGGGAGAGGGACTTTCAACTGTCATCCATTTGAGGGACTAGAGGATAGAGTGAAGCAGTGACAGTATTTTCTCTGAATTTTAATCTTATGAGGTGAGGAAACCTCACAGTGGGCACCATGGCATATAGCAGACAGATGCCTCCCTCCAATGGCCTATGGACACCCAGGAGAAAGCCACACCACAAGGACATGAGGGACCTTGTTTCTGAAGGTAGGTCTATGAGGTCTTTCTTGGGGAAATCAGTCTTGGGATCCTTCAGTTATATAGATAAGAGCTGTGTGCTCCTGGAAACATAAATGGCCCAGAGGTACAAAACGAAACAAAATAAAATAAAATAGAATTTTGCCACAATATCATTTGTACTACCCAGTAGGTGAGACCATGTTACATCTGTGTTACATTAGTAAACATGCAAATGCCCAGCTGCAGAGTAGGGACGACATTCCTATAGGATATTTAAACTGAGAAACAAATTTGTTTCAGGATAGTCTGAAAAAGCCTCATGGAGGTGGTGGTTCTTGAATCAGAGCTTAAGTCTGAATAGAATTTAAATAACTGAGAGAGAAGAAAGGAATACCAGAGCAACGACAACAGGGTAAGTAAAGGCACAGATGTGTCTGAAAGAAAGGGAATTAAATACATGGAACTATCTGTCCTGAGTACAGCCTGCATGCTGGATAAGCTTGGGAGATGGAATTGCATTGGTAGAATAACAGAGTAAGTAGAGTTGCTCATCAGGTCATGCCCTCACTCTACCTCCACCCTCTTGGGTGTCTAGTGCACTCTTTATACAGAAAACCCAAAAAACATCCTTGTAGACATGCGTGGAGAGAGGACATATTTATTCTACTTTGAGAGTGAGAAATTTCAGATACGAAGAAAATCATTTACCCACAGGGAAGAGGCCAAGACACCACTCAAGTTCAGAACCCAGGTCCCTCGCTTGACATTTTTGCAATCAGTTCTTGCTACCTGTGTATGAGAAATGTACTCTGTCTCAAATGTCTATTGTAAAGAATTGTGTGGCTTGATATCCACTTAATAGTTTACTTCATCATCTTATGAAAGTAAGCTAGTAATTAGTTGTACTAACTTTACACATCATATTTTACTATGTACATGTATAATGTATAAGATATAATGCATAGTAAGCACTATATAATATATAATGTCTAAAATAGCATGTTATATTGAAATATTTTATATGGCATATATAAATACAGATTGTGTATCAATGTATTAAACATTCTATATGTTATATTTTATATAAGTATTATATAAACTTACACATATTATAAAATATATATTGATACATAATGTTTTATAAAGATAAAAGATATAATACATTGATATATATAATTAAATATGTATGTATATATATTTAATGGAGGGGACAGGCAGGGGAAGAAGTCGATTTAGCACTACAAAAAAGCCTATTTATGCAAAAAATTTCAGGAATATACCCCCATTTATAGGGACGAAGGCACTAACTAGAAGTGCATCACTGAAACTTCTTGAAGAAATGTGTTTTATTTTGTTTTTAAGAATTATTTTAATTTTCCTGCAAGACAGAACTTGGATAATTTTATTAAGTTCTTGTTGGAGAAAAATTTTATAACTTTTATTTGTAACAGAATGCCTCTGCTTTTGAAAAAAATCATTATTTAACGAATCTATATATAAAACGCAGATTCTATAGGCTATTTTTTACACTGCCTTAAATACAAATGAACATTTGTTTTGTTTTGTTTTGAAGGTTTTCAATAACAGGTGAAGCAGAATAATATCATTCCTTCCATGGCTCAGAGAAGACACTGAATAGAACTGCAGAAACTACCGTCCATTTGCTCAAGGTCGTAGGAAAGGAAACTTAATCTTTTTTGTTTCAAAGGTTCCACTTAGATCCTGCCATTTTCAATGAAGGTAGGAAACACTACAGCTCAATTGTTAATTTGCCAATGCATTAAATAAGATAGGTTTCACCTCCTCTTAAGACTGCCTGACTCAATGTTCACCCACAACAAGTAAGTTCACCAAGTCCCTGGTGTCTCATTTCCACCAAGCAGAACTGTATTTTTCATCCACAACAACTGTGCTTGAATAAATTTTAATGTACTCTTCTTGGTCTATGTTCTCCCCTCCCTTTAAAAATACTATATACATATAAAGATAGAGCAGTTGTTTAAAGGTGCAGTTGATTAATGGATTAACGTGAAAAGGTGCAGATTCAACAATCTAATGTGACACATTCACCTTTAGGAACACTTCAGTTCCACAATTCAGCAGGGACAAACTCATTTTTTAGTCTTGTATGGAGTGTTTAAGGCTGGATGGCTTATATCCATAGCAGCTGCAGATAAACAATAAAAGCAATTGAGTGAAGCAGGTAGAATAGACTCCTTTGGTAAAAAGAGGGGTCCCTAGTCTTGACGCAACATGAAGCATTTTCAAGCTATTGCAGAAACTTTGATGCCTGGAGCATAAAGCTTGGAGTCTCTCACAATTTAGGTTCACAACTTAACCCTGAAGAGACGAGAAGATATGTTATGGGTTGAAGTGTGTCCTTGCCCACCTCCCTCCACCCCCATTCATATGTTGAAGTTCTAAGCTCTAGAATCTCAGAATATGACTATATTTGGAGACAGGTCCTTAAAGAGGTATGAAGTTAAAATGGGCTGCTGGGGTGGGCCCTAATTCAATCTGATGTCTGTATAAAAAGATGAAATGTGGACACAGAGACATGTGTGCACATAGGGAAATGTGTGCACAGAAGAGAGACCACGTGAGGCGCTGTGAGGAGGGGGCCATCTGTCAGAACAAGGAGAAGAGCCTCAAAGGAAACCATGCTGTCCACACCCTGTTCTCAGACTTCTGGCCACCAGAATCATGAGAAGATAAATCTCTGTTGTTTGCGTCATCCCATGTGTGGTATTTTGTTGTGGCAGCCCTTGCACACTAAGATGGGGTGAACGGTGATGCTTCCTGCTCAGTCCTTCACTGCCATTCCCCTCGGCCTGCCATGATGATGGTTCCTTATTGGCTCCAATCGCCACTAAACTAAGGACCTGTTAGCCACTCCCTCTTCCCCACCCTCTACTGCTTCATGATTGCCCTTGTGATTAGATATTTTCTCCCTAACCAGACTGCCCACAACTCCAAATCACAGTCTCTATCATGGCTTTCAGTAACAAGAACTGATATGTACTGGGGCGCCTGGGTAGCTCAGTTGGGTTAAGCATCTGCCTTCCGCTCAGGTCAGGATCCCAGGATCCTGGGATCGAGCCCCACATCAGTCTCTCTGCTCAGCAGGGAGTCTGCTTCTCCCTCTCCCTGCCGCTCTGCCTATTGTGATCTCTCTCTCTCCATCAAATAAATAAATAAAATCTAAAAAAAAAGAAAAGAATTGATATATACTGCACTACTGACAATATGGAGGGAAACTGATCCTTTAATGGTGCAACCTGATACTAATTTCAAGGTTTCCAAATAAAAATGCTCCTTTAGCCTCTAATAAAATGAAAGAATAATTCATCCAGCAGGAGTCATCCTGTGTATGAAAGCTAGGAAAAGTGGTGGCATAAATGAATCGCTTTAAAATGTAGTTTAGATTTTATCACCTAAAGAGAAAAAATGTAAAGGCTTGGAGCTCTAAACCTTCAAAAATGGATTAAGATGTAAGAGATTGAAAATTAGCTGTTCCATGCATTCTCCTGGGCAATCAAAGAGGGGCAAAAGCTACCTAGTTAAATATCTTTGGTCTTCAACTGGAAGGTATAAATTAATAATCAGTACCCATATTCCAATAGTGTTGAGGTAAAGAACCTAGAGCAAACAGCAGATGGGAAAGAAGTTAACAGATGATCAGAAAGGCAATATTTCACCCTCTGTTTGGAATGTTCTTTCTTACCTGAAAAACTCCTACTCATCCTTCAACTCCCTCTATCTTATGTCCTCTCCTCTGGCAAACCCCAAGTGTCCAGAAGCTCTATCGTTCACCAGTCTTTTGTGCAGATTTCAAATATGGCATTTATCAGATTGTGTGGCAGTTACTGTTCTATTTAAATTAAAAACATTAACTTAGGATGCACTGATAAGTTTTATGCCACTAAGAAAGATAATGGAACCATGGCACAATCCTTTCTTGTCACATAGAATTTTAGTTTATACATTTTTTTATCACATGCCACTCTGGTCATACATAAAAAGGAAAATACAAGCAAAAGTATGAGTAAATTATTCCTAGAACTTCTTTACACTCAGAATCACTTTTTGAATCAGAACTGTGGATATCTGTGATTTTTCCATATAGTTGTACTACTCTCTGACTTTAGGAAAAACTATGATACCGTATTTCTTAAAACAGTACTTCCCTATTCTGTCCAGAATAAAGTAAATCAGTAAGGCTGTGTGCATTTGCACAGACTATGATCATTACGCCATTTCTTCTACCTGCCCAACAATGATGATAATATTCAAAGATGGTAAAATATGAAAATGTGTGCCTTAGAAGCAATGAAATATAATAATTATATTCACTTTCCTCTTCCTCATTATTTTTCTATTTTATTATTCTCTGTGTCCTCAGAACCTTGAATAGTTCCCAGCAGGAGGAAAGTTCTGAATACTTGCGTATCCTAGCCCCCATGGAAAGTCTATGCTCCCATAATCAGCACCCTAATGACCATTTTCTGAAAGGAGGACATGACATAAATTTAAAAGTATTGTCCCACCACAAATTTTCATGCCACTTTCTAACCAAGCTACTGTTACTGCTGTAGCTGCTGTTACCCACCCCCCCCCCCCACACACACAATTTACGGATCTTCTTGTAAGGCATTATGGTTCCCTGTGGCTCACTAAAGTGAGTAGATAAAAGATGAATGACAGAGCCAAACCCAGTGTTATGGATTCAATGCCTCTGTCCCTTCAAATTCCTATGTTGAAATGTTAACCCCCAATGGGATAATAGTAAGAAGTAGAGTGTTTGGAGATGATGAAGTCACAAGAGTGAAGCCCTCCTAAATGAAATTAGTGTTCTTATAAAAAAGGTCCTGGAGAGCTCCCTCACCTCTTCTTTCATGCAGGGACACAGTAGGAAGATAGCCATCTATAAACCAGGAAGTGGGAGTGGGTTCTCACCAGACACCAAATCTGCTGGTGCCTTGATCTGACACTTCCCAGCCTCAAGCCTGGTGAGAAATACATCTCTGTTGCTTAAGGCACCCGGTCTATGGTATCTTTTATATAGCAACCTGAACGAGCTAAGACACCCAGTGAGACCAAAGCACAGTGAGGTGAAATACTCAATGGGCTCATGGGAAGAACCACACAGAGCTGCAGAAGCATGGTTGTTCTGCTGTCCCACATTCCTAAAATCTTGTTCGACTCACTGTGACTGTGTCCAAACTAGGGTATGGCATGTTTGGCTTCTTGAACTGACTGAAGGAAGTCCAGTGAGTGTATTGGAAAATCCAGAGAAATAAAAAGACCAGAAACATGCTGGCTGGGTCCTTCTTGCAACAACATGGGGTGAGAGAAGGTCTGAGATTTTTGTTCTTCGCTTTTGGAGGGAGATGAGAGGTGTTTCCTTTTAGGGTGAGACACCTCACCCTGCACACAGCAACCTCATCACCCAGCTGCTCATGGATAGGTTCCCTTTTGCTCCAGTGTGGATGCTCTAAGCCCCCTCCCTCCTGCCTTTTTCTGAGGGCTTTTCTTCCTTGGGCAGTGAGCACATGACCACAGGATAAAACCTGCACTGATTGACATATTAGGTCTCAGCCTCAGCTTGGTGTGTCAGGCCCTCCTTCTTGCCTCTTCTGCACTTTTAAAACTCTTCTTAATTGAGTCAACTGAAGCACTATGTGTTTCCTGTGTTTGCATGCTCTCTCCAGCCTGACCTTGCTCATGCTGTGACCCCTGCTCCAATTCTTTTGAGCGCCATTTTCCAGGCTTTCTTGTCTGCAAAGCCTTTATTTATCCTCCACTGCAGTGCTCACCATCTGAAATCAGCTAAGCTCTCTACTTCTTCTTGATCTTTCTACCTCATGTAACATGGTAGGAAGTGTGCATGTATCTTGTCATCTCTGATCCTAAGTCAGTTACTGAGTCAGCTTCCTCTCTGCATTTCATACTACCAGAGGGCTGGAACAGAATGGACACTCTACAAGCACTAGCTGAATGCTGTTGAAATGAATAAATGATGTCTTTGTTTCATCATTTAGAAATGGATAAATAAAATGTATATGATACGATGCAATATCATACAACAGATAAAAGAAATAGACTTCAAATACTTATGGATATATATGTATATGTGGTGTGTGCGTGTGTGTGTGTGTATATGTATATACACACACACACACACACACACACATATATATATACATATATAAACAGTTGAATAAATGAAACATTATATTGACCCTCCCGTGTATCTAAGTAACCTTTTAAAGATATTATTTAACCAATATAGTATTTGGAACTAAATTAATCTTTAGTCAAAGTTCCTCCACTTATTTTGAACAGATTACTAATGCATTCCTGGAATTATGTGCAGATATGTTGTGCAGATAGAAATGTGCATTTTTCTGCACAGAGAATGGGAAGCAGTAAAAAGGGGACTGAGAACTGGGGATGGTTAAGGTTTTCAGATGATGTTGGTGATGGTGGGGACAAGGAAACAGAACAAAGATATAAGGGGAGACAGAAAGGGAGGAAGAGAGGGGAAGGGGGGATCTGGACAGACAATTGAGAGAGGCAGGGGAGCTCATCATGATGATGACCATGTTTATTATTGCCATAATATTAATTCTAGACCCCTAACTTATTGTTATTTAGTAAATATTTTTTTGAGAGCCAAGAACTGTGCTGGATTCTTTTCATACGATAACTCCTTTTTATTTTAGCCTTAACATCAATTAATACCCCAATACTATTCTTTTTCATAAATCTCAAAGGGCTATTTAACTTAAAATTACAGAGCGTCAAACCATGATCTGTTGTCCTCCAGAGTTCCAATTCTTAGCCACTGTGTGACTATTACATTTAACTGTCTTTTCCTTCTCTTTGATCATCAGGAACATTTCAGTGATGGCTTACTCCATCAGCTTTATTGGATTCTCACAGCCAAATTTATAGAGCTAAAGACATAAAGGGTCAGTGGGGCCTTATTCGTCAATATTCTCCCATTGTGATATACGACCAGATATTCATTTGCATTTAACCCTGCCCCCCTGACCAGCTACTGTTTTTCCAGAAGCTGCATGGAAGATGAAGTTCCCAGGAGGCCAGTACACTTTCCTAAGTGCCTCGGAAAGTTGGGTTACTACCATGGAAGGTATTCCTACTATGGATTCAAAAGCCAGCCTTGTGATCTCCTTCCTTTGAGAGTGCTGTTAAGAATTTGTCCCCCCACTCCATTCCCCACCTCATTGTTTCTTAGGCTATTATCCAAATTCCAACAATGCCAGAAACAATCAACACAGAGATAAAAGGTATAAATTTCCAGGAGATGGAAATGGAGTTCCCCAAATCATTTACATGTATAAGCTGAAAATTTTCTATTTTGGCAACTTCAGGTATTGAGAGAGAAGTCACTTGGTCTATCCCTCCCTCCGCAGTGTCTCTGCTCTATCATTAATGTCTTGTTCATCATCTCATATGAAATAGTTAGGAAAGATACAGAATCAGAAAAGGAATAACACTTCAAAGCAACTACCTAGATGCCCACTCCTTTTCAGGACACTGAAACCTAGATAGGTTAACAAAACTGTATGTCAAAAGTCTCCTGATCCCAAGGCATTTCTTCTGTTGTAGAGTCTTGAAGTTAATCTTTCCAGATTTTTTCTATTAAAGTTTCCCTATTTTTGTCCCTAAGGTTGTTAATTTCCAAGTTAACCCTCTCTTCTTTCTTGTTCCCTTTCCTTCAACCCTAGTAAAACCTAGAAATGGACATCAGTGGTTGGGCACACAATCCAGTCTCAAGTGCAGGTATATGGATGGACACTTGGGACAACCAGATTTTGGCAGAGCCACTAAGAATTTTAAGACCCAATGTCCTCCTTCTCTGACATCTGTACGTAGTGGTACATATCCAGAATCACAAAGCTCACTGGTATTAAAATCCTATAGAAGTATGGTATTAGCATGGGTTCTAGGTCTGCTTCTATACTTAGCTATGTGATACAGGGCAACATTAAATCTAACTGAGCCACAGAGTTCTCATATGATAATTGACAGATAATTGACAGAAACTGCAGTCTTCTATGAGTGTTTCTTTGAGGAAAAGGTCACTCTAGTCAAGGGTATGCTAGAAAATGGTTAATGACTGGTTCTCTAGGGAGAAAGGGTCTTGATTTGCAGCATTTACCAATTTCTGTGGTGTAAATACTCCATCAGACCTCTTTTCAAGCTACAGACATGATGTCACCAAACAGCAAGTCAGAAGAGACGTGCGCAGCTAAGTCTTGGGGGCTTATAGGAGCTATTACAGCATCCTACTAACTCTATCGATCTGTAAGTAACACCACAGATGTTCTTGCCTTTAAACTTTTACTCACACATTTTACTTAAACTGGAAAGTCTTTTTTTTTTCCTTTTCTCTACACATCTAATTCCTACTCATAATTCAAGATTCAGCCTTAATGCCAAGTCTTTCATAAACATTTCCCGAATCTTTTACATAAGAATCAATTTTCTCTTTACCATATCTCTAGTTAACTCTTACTCCATTTTTTTCTTGTATTTATTAATTGCTTACAAGGCTATGTTTATCTTGTTTCCCTTTCCCAGCACACGCCATATTCTCCATGTTCTCTGTCAGTACACAGCAAAATCCCTTGAACGCAGCAAGGGTTTGATCAGTGTTCACTGAATAAAATATTGACTAAACCTACTTTGAAAAACATTACAAAGTCTTATCAAAAAGTACTCCCCTAGCCCCCAAACTGAGAATTCTTATAAAGACAGGTCACGGTTTAATTCATGTTTATATTCTTAGTATTATGTTTGTGCCAGATAAAAGTTTAGTACTAGAGTAAACTGCGCCAAAGCGATGTTTCCAAAGTGGTTATTGCAGGTATTAATGATGGAATCCGAGTGGGAGAGGCCCAGTTGGCACTGGGTTCTAGACCTACCTAAAGGATGTCAGTGCAATGTGCTTCTCCTGCTTTGGGCCTGCCTGTGAAACCTGGGCTTGCCACAGAATGTTAGATCAGCAACACCAATGAGCCTTAGTTATCACTAGGTGGCAAGACAGGACTAACAACCCAACCATGAGCTACACCCAGTCTCTGGCAGGGGAAGGTAGACACAAGGGAACAAGGGGGTAACACCCTTCCTCAGCACCATAGTTGTGAATAGAAGTCTGCAAGCTGGATAGGCAGAAGGAGGACCCAACATGCACTGGAAGTCTTAGCCTAGATGCAAAAAGTTGAAAAGGTGCAGCTGAAGCCTATAAGCCTGGAAGACTTAGGACCAAGGCCTGACATTCCCAAGAGGCAGAGAAGTAAGGCAGAAAGAGTCTGGCCTTATCATCAATGACAAACTCTCTACCAGCACGTTCAACAGAGAAGGTCAATATTGGAGTGATTATTTTTGACTGTATATGGAATAACATATTTTTGTTAAATGCGAACTTGTAAAAATGCTATGTAAATTATAATTTCATGAAAACTTCAAAGGCACTTCAGAATGGTTACAAAGCTCATTTATGATTGTACTATAGGGATAAGACAATGCATGCCATTTTACTGGAAACTGAGGCTCAGAGAGGTTAATGACTTGGCCCAGGCCAGACTGGTGAGTGCCACGCAGATCAAACCCACGACTCTCTGAATCCAAACCTCTCGCTCCTTTCTACTATGTGAAACATGCAAACTGAAGCAAAAACATGGCTCTAAGTTAATGTTTTACCTTTTTCTTACCTAGCTTACATAAATATGAAAGCAATTCCAAAAACATAAATACCTAGTTTCCAAAGATAAATACTTGGAGGGATAGCATTCTTGTGGAAGTAGACTCTCTTGACTAATTAAGACAAAAAGGAAGGTCTGTTAAGAGTCAAACCTCATATATTTTAAACTAGTGTTGCTGTTTCAGTTGACTTCAAAATGGTGAATTTAAGTAAATTTTCCTTGTTAGAGCTCATTCTCTGTCAGGAACTCACTGAACACTTACCGTAAATCTAGTACAGGCCACCTGGTAGATATAAACTTAGAGTAGAAGTCAAGAATTAAAACATGCCAATAAGCTTTTGTTTTTACTCTTTATGATACTCATGATGCACCTGAGATTCTCCTTTCGCATTCTTTGAAATGGAGTGTGGTAAAATGTTATCCCGTGAGGACAACCTTTTACTCCATAACTTGCCCATTTCTTTTGCTTGTATATTTGCTGCTTCTTTAAAAAAAAATTTAAATCCAGTAATATATTGGTAAGCCATTTTTGAGAGATAATCAAGAAACTTTACAGTGCTCTTCTGGGCATAATATAAATATTGTGGAAATAAAAATTTGTCATGAAAGCAGAACAACTAGTTGGGTAATTTATGTGAATGGGGGGGAGAAAATTTAATAACCCTAGAACACTCCACATCCTCTAAAGGGTGAAAATTATTGTGATTTCTTCCACAGAAATCTAGGCCATTTGCATTTGCAATGAACTCCTCAGGTTGAAAGCACTCTTTCTCATCACACCAGTGCTCACTTGAATCTAAGTCAAAATCTGATCAACCCTCAGCCTCACCGGTACACGCCAGACAGGAAAACTCAAATACAAGATCTCAAGAGAACTCAATGCAAGTGCAACATCGATGGTAAATTGTCTTCTTATGGAAACAAATGAATAAAAAGCCGCAACAATACACTTTCCTTTGTTTTTGCTTTTGGTTTTTGTTTTGTTTTGTTTTCCTAAATAGAAGATAAAATGGCATTCGAAGGAGATGTACCCTCCGGTGCAAATCTGTCATTTGGAGGGGGTCAATGCTCCTGAATGTGTCGTTCAGAACAATCTGTCAAGCAACTCTCAACCAAATTTCACTAGTATTTCTACTAATTTTCAGTGGACATGGCCACTTAACCAGTTCACTGCCCCTAGCTGTACAGACAAGCCTGCAGAATTGATATTGATTCAGTCCAAGGGGGTCCAGGGATGCTTATATGTTCGGTTGTGTAACAGACAGAAGGCTTGGGGCTTCAACTCCTGTTTTCTTATATTGTATATAGCAGCTACTAAAGAGTGGACATCTCTCTGTAGGAGGATTAGAGGCCAGGGACCACAATTAGCTGGTGATTAGGAGTTTAGAAATTATCATTTCAGGAATAAAAAAAAAATTAGAACAAAAATCATGTAGGCTGGTTTTAATTAGTGTCACTAACGATGATGAGTTATCGCAAACTCTGATATTCCATGATTTCTTCTACCCTTCTTCTCTGACTCTTTGAGAATAAAAATACAAGGAGAAAGTAAGTGTGGCATTTTCAGACTAAAAGCCATGAAAACGTCCTTGAGAAGGTCAGCTATTAGCATCCCAGGGCACCTGTGGTAACTGGGTCAACAGCTTGAAAATTTGGTAGGTAGAAAATTTTCCTATCCGATTGTTTTCAGTGCGAGCATCCCTTCCTCAAACCACAACTCAAGACTGGGACTGTGTCAAATGGTCTGGAGACATTGATTCCCTCCCCATCCTTTTAAGTGGCTTTCTGTCCATCCATAAAACATGTCTCTTTTCTCTTTACATTGAAGTTTCCTTCAGATGTTTACAAAACACAGAACTGTATAGGGTTTGCCATTTTCAATTTCTGACTGAATAACTTCCCTTTTCCTCAAAGGAAAATAGTTTGAGGTAATCTCTCAAAAATTTTTCATTAAATTTCAGGATTTTTTTTTATTGCAAGTACAAAAATTGAGGACAAAAGGAGCAAGAAATATTTGGTAAGGCCATATTTGTACCTCGTGTGTTACTTTGAGTTTGGGGGAAAGCAGCGTAAGATGGCAATGCTCTTTGCCCAGAGGGAGTTTAATTTGAGTTAAGAATTAGCACATGAAACACGGGAGCAGCAAGGTCAAGGTCTCATTGATTTTTTTTTTTTTTTTGGTAATCAGAATGGAACATAAGTCAAGAAGGAGGATCTATGTAGAAATATTGGAGAAAAATTTGCACTGATTATGCAGCTATGAGTGGCATGGAATGAAGACTCAATACTTACGGTCTCCAGAAATTTGGATGACTCAGTTATATTTAAAAACAGACTAATTACACTTTTAAATGTGTTAAGTCTCTGCTTAAAAAGAATTACTTTTTCTTCTAATTTAAATCATAGTAATTTCATATGATGTTGAAAAGTGGGTGCATTTTATCTTTCTATCTATTCAAATAGGATGCCTTTCGGTTTCTATTTTTGGAGAGTAAATTGAGTGTTCTTTCAGTCACTTGTTGCCTAGCACAGTGCTGTGTTGGGAGATGATTGTTCATTTTTTTAATAGCAGTGAGAACAAATTGCCCTACATCAAAGGGCTCATGGGCCCTTGTGAAGCAATGGAAAGCAATACTTGCAGAGATTTTTGAGCTTCTTAGAGAGAGGTGTTATCTGAATCAAAACCTGTGAAAAGAAAAATAGCTATAACATTTTCTGAGAGTAAGAAACTATTGTGTTGTAAAGTAGTTTCTAAAGGGAAGAATGCTCTAGACATTATTTGTCAAATTTAGAGGAACAAGACAAATCAAAGTGCTAGGAACCACAGGAAATAATACAATCTCCAGCAGGGTAGAGAAAATAATTTATTACTAATTTCTACAGTCCCATCTTATAAGAATAGTAAAAGTGATGCCAAGAGATATTTAATAGAGCTAAATCCTACACTTCACTGGAGAATTGAATTACTAGGGTAGCTTCCAGTGCAGATAGGTAATTTTACCACAGTATATGTTTTCCCATTCTAAGCATATAGCAAGAAAAAGAGTTGAACAAGTTTCAAAGGCCTAATGCCCTCCACACTGCAGGGAAGGATGGAAACAGGAGGGAAGAGAAGTGAGAAAGCATTATTTAGCAGATCAGGATATCACAGAAATAAGACGCAGAGAAGTTAAATAAATTTTCCAGGTCTCCACCACTAAATCGTGCTATTAAATAAAACTAATCCCTCACTATAATTTAATCTGTAATAATGACTATCATTACAATTCTGAAATTGAGCATTCGGTCTTCAAGGAAGCATCAAAGCCATTCAGGTTTTTTGTTTTTTTTTCATGTTTGCTGTGTACGTTCCTAAGTTCTTTCTCCTAGACACATGCTAATATTTCTCCGAAATTCAAATGATAATAGATTATTCCCATTTCCCTACCCTATGATGTATACTCACTATGAATATTAATATTTTTCTAATATTTTTGTAACCAGGGTCATTAATATGATAATACTTTGGTAATGAATTTACAAAAATTCCAGACAAATACTACATGTGCTAATACAATGAAACACTGTGGAAATAATATGCATAATGCATTAGGCTTTGTTACAGATGCCTGCCAAAAATAGTGTTTGGCAAACAGTAGCATGCTTGAAGAGTGCCTAACCGATTAAAATTTATTGCTGCTGATAGACCCAGGGCAAACACGGAACAATCTATGCTATTCATGCCCTGGCAGACACATCAGTTCACTGACTGCTCAGATTATCTCTGAAAGCTTCTGGACATCACTAAAATTAAGGAAGACACTTAATGAGATGTTTAATGCCAGGGAGAGTGACTCTTCCAAACAAAGGAATCCCCCATCTACCGCAGTTCCAGTTCCACGGATGTCATGGCCCACCAAGGGTCGCAGCTCCATCCAGCTGCCACAGTCAGGGCTGCTCCATGTACCCTCTGCGCCTCAGTCTTATCTTTGCACAGTTTCTTCTGAACGTGAGGAGCAGTGCTAGCGTTAAAGCACTGTCTTCTCTCCGTACAATTCCCAGTTTGATATCACCTAGTGCCTTGTTTTGTGATCGCACCTTCCAACATGCGTGGAATTCTGATCGCGGTGAGTTACGGTCTCGGAAGAGGAAAGTCGGAACTACTCCACTCTGTGGAGCCACGTGAGAAAGAGCTACACTCCGGGGGGTGCAACTTTCCAAAGACAGAGTTGTATCCTCTAGGGAAACTGTCATTTGACAGTGAAACCACCGAATATTGTTGCAAATGAGCCAAGATTCATTGCGAAAATATCACAAGTTTGCTAAGTGTCTTAGACCTTTAGCATTTGTGGGGTCTTTGAATTAATTTCATTTTGTCCCATCAATTTTGCAGACGGACAAATTAAGGTGCATAAAGGGGAACTGACTTGACCAAGGACATACAGTTACACAGAGCTAATTAGTGGCAGAACCAAGATGACAATTCCTTATTCCCAGCTTGAGTTCTTCCACCAGTGGCACTGGCTTTTCTGAAGAAGGAAAAGAAAAGAAAACCTTGGGCATCTTAAGTGCCAGACTACCTCCTACCACCACACCCCACCCTCCTGCCCTTGTTGCTAGTTATGCCTTCAAAGGACTGGAAGAGAGCAGCTTCATCCTGAGAATAAACAGCATGAATGGATGCTACTGATGAGCCCCAAATGGGGCAGGCTCTCAAATATGTATTTAGATAGATAGATAGATAGATAGATAGATAGATAGATAGATAGATAGATAAACAGAGAGATGGATAAACAGACACACATACATACACAATTTGGAACAAAATGGAATCTCAAGTCCTAAAGTCCATAATGCTTTCCGCTTATTTATTTATTTTTACTGGCAGAAAGATTACTAATTTCCAATTATTTGAAAAATTTAAATTGCTCCTGAGAAAGATCCTGGTCAGACATTAAGAAAACTCCCAGAGTTAAGAAATGGTTCCTGAAAATAAAATTGAAATTCATCTCAGTTAAATTTTGAAATGAAAAGGGCAACAGAGACCATTAAGTTTAGCAGGAATGCAAGGAGAAGTGCAATCAATCAGATGCTTTTAGAAATATAAACAACCTAGTAAAGAAGACTGGGCAATCTATAAAAATAAGCATAAAACAGTTATAAGGATCATTAGCAGAAGAGAAGAGCAAACAGGAGCGTGGAACCACAGGCATGCTCACAATCAGAATGCAGAAATTTAAGCCCTAAGAAGGCAGGATGAATCCATTAAGAAGGGTAACAGAAGGAGGGAGCAGCCAATAACGAAATGACTAAGAGTTCAATTTTAGTTTATTTTAAATTTACTGAAAACTACCTGAGTAGAACAGGAATTTCAACTTGGAAGCAGTGGATACAGAGGTGCTCTCTAACTAGCAAAGAGAGAAACTTCACTGGCAGCCATTGAATTAACACTCATCCTATTGGGGTTCAGCTTTACCCTGGCTCCTTATTTTGCTCCATGCAAGTCAATTTTCAACAACAACAAAAAAATCTAGCAGGCTGTGTACTTGTAAAACTTTAGTTTCATTCGTTCAACACGTTTGTTGATTGTTTACTATGTGCCGAGCCTTGTTCACTACTGAGGACAGAGCAATGAGCAAAAATGGATGCGGTCCCTATTTTCTTGGAATTTACACGGTAGTTGATGAAGCAGGAACAAGTTAAGACAGCATCACCCCGATGAATGTATACTCACAAATGGAGTAATTTGTTCTCAGAGAGCAACAGCTCTATGACAAGGTGTGTAAAGTCAGCAGCACAGACTGTGAAGTGGGGAAGGAAATCTCAGAAGGAATGATGTTTGCATTGAACAGGTGAATGGGAGTTACTCAAAGGAGTTGGCATGGAACATCCCTCCAGGAGAAACTGTATATACAAAGACCTGAGACTGGAGTGAAGGACTCTCTGGAAGTAGAGAAGACCTGGGTAGGGCTGTTTTCTCTATCCTAATGCCTCTGTCACAGGACTCCGCTTTCCAAGAAGGGATTACTGAGGACAAAGAAGCATTGAAAATGCACTTGACCTGGCTGAGTCCTTCATTTTGCTAATCAATATAGTCAGACATTTTTCCAATTGAGGTGAGAAGATCAGCAAATTTCCAAGCATAAACTAATTTGCATTGAGTTGAAAAACAAGTCACCCAACGTACCTTATTTTCAGACCAACGGTGACAAAATTAGTTAAACCCAGCCTGAAAATGGAAACCACAGCACAGACAAGCCTGGCATACCAAACCCCTGGGAAGTCTTCCTGTTCTGAGGAAATCGGCCAGACACCAAATCAGGAGATGAGGAAACAGGGATAGCCCCTCATAATAAGGCGAATATATATATAATTTCCCCCCCCACTAAGATTCCTCAGTGAGTAAGACTGGAAATGAAAAGAACAATAGCTTACTAGAGTATACATTGAATGGGAGCCAAGAAAGAACCACTAGCTGTGCAAGGTGATGTCTTTCTCTGGAAACTATCCATTTTGGAGAACTCTTGTTCAAATAACCAATTTTATTTCCATTTTTTTGTGTGTGTGCTTTCTCCCCTTTGCCTTTTCTTCTTCTACTTTCTCTCTCCCTCTATTAGTCAAGCCCATGGCTATCATACCAGCATAAGGAACACTTAATATAAACATACAATTAAATAACAACTGCATATTAGCAATGATAAATGACAGAAAACAATGCCCCCAATGCATTCATTTTTAAGCCGTTTTATTAGAACAAATACAGTGTACTCTCTCCCTCCTTCCTGTGCCCCCCCACTGCCTCCTCTCTCCCATCAGGCCAAAGTTTGTGTAGAAAACAAGACTTCAAATGGCCTAAGATATCTGCAGGTGTCAGGGGAAAAGAAGTCTTGCTTCTTCTCCAGAGTGCAGCACTAAGGGGGGCCAATTAAAAATGAACAGCTAGAAATAGCATACTAAGGGTATAGCACCCAAAACTGCAAAAGTTTCTGGATTTCAGGCACTTCTTCCAGGCAGTTGTTTCTAGAACACTGGCATTGGTAAGAAGGCACTGCTCAAAGTTCACTTGGAACTCTAAGTAAATGGCCTTTTAAAGTCATATATGGGTGCCTTCTACAGGTGAACATATACATCACGTGGCATGTACATGCTAGCTCACTTAAATCAGAGGAAAATGTTTGAGCATCACTTCCTGCCATCCTATTACCTTCTGGTCCAAGTCTTAGCTTCTCACTGCTTTTTTAAGAGATATTGTAAGAATTAACCAAGAAGGGAAAATAGCAACTGTCCTCAGGGATTTCCCAGAAGCCAATAAACACCAGCTTTATTTTGTTTCAGCTGAGCAGCACTGCCCTTGATTTCACTCATTCTCTGGCACGATGGCATCTACCGGGTGCTTTCCTATGTGCCAGGCACTACTGCTTCATAATTTCATAAACATTATCTTAATTGAACTTCAAGTCAACACTATTGTTATCCCCATTTACAAATGGGGAAGTTGAGACTCAGTAAAATAAAGTCAGTTGCTTAAGCCTGCATAACCACAGTCCAAAAGTGAAGTGGAAAGATTGAGATCTTGCTTCCTAATAGCTCATGTTCTAATGAATCTGTCAAGTTCTAAGGAATCTGATTCCCAGAATTCATAGCCTTTCCCTATCTCAGTCAGTATAGAAGCCTTTTGAAGAATGAGCCCCTGGACTGTCCAAACACTCACTATATGTCTCCAATCATAACTGACTAGGTTTCTAAGAGTGTATTTGGGTAAGTATGTGGTTTTTATTCCTGCATAGGTTTCATTCACGTATCTTCTCTTAGTTGTTAAATTAGAAATATTTCATATGTGATCTCGCCTCATATCATTTGTGAGTCTCCTCCTGGGAATAAGGTTCCAACAGACCAAATTCTGGTAATGTTCACGTTTCTATTTTCTCAGCTTTAAAAAAAAAAAATCAAGAAAATCAACAGCAATGCCAGAAACCCACTTGGCAAACCCAAAAGATTTGAGGATTTTCTCCCCATTTTTAATGAAGAACTCTACAATGAATAGGAAGGGCATCATGCTGAGGGCAAAGCTAGGAGAAAATACTGAACATAATATGCTGATGGAAAAATTGGCAGACAATGTATTGCTCTACTTTGAGATTCTTGCAAAGTCCGACTAAGTCAAGTTCCTTCTGCTTCTTGAAAAGGCAGAATTATTTGAAACCGAGCAGACACACTTCTTCCTAGATCTCCTCTTTCCCTCATCGTGATATCAGCGTGGCAGTGCCAACTGAAATGACACAAGTGAAGAAGAATGGCTTCAGAGAGAAGGGATCCTTACGCATGTGTGGGTGGCCAGACACTGCCTGTGTTGGTGCTGATGCCCAGTAGGCACCTGGCATCCAGTCCTCACAGACACCCACCCTAGGTGAACGCCAACTATTCCTGTGGTGTCAGGGACACCATGCAATAGGGTGACACTGAATCTGAGGCAAAGAGGCTATCACTCAGGCAAACTCTACCAATGGAAGACCACATTCCATGTATAGCATGGTGGTCTCTCTCCTCATTCTGCTACCTGTAAAACTGCCAGGACCTCTTTTCCAGGTGGACCTCTGTCCTCACAGGACTCTGAAGCTTCATTTTGGTAAACTGGGGGACATGGAGAGGAGGGGTTAATCACTTGGAGGAAAGGCACATTGACCAGCTGTAATCCACCCACAAGTCCACATTGCCAACAACGTCTGTGGTACTCAGTGACTACATGAAGTGGTTGCACACAGATGAAGGCAAGCTTATAACAGGCACAGCTGCCTAGTTTACTGAAAAACAAACACTATATATCAGAATACAGCTAGTAAAGCAATGACATATTTAAAAGAACCCTTTGCTGGGGCACCTGGGTGGCTTAGTTAGTCAAGCGTTTGACTCTTGATTTCAGCTCATGTCATGATCTCAGGGCCATGAGATGGAATCCTGAGAGCCTCGCACTGGGCTCCACACTGGGGGTGGAGGCTGCTTAAGATTCCTTAAAAAAAAAAAAGATTTTGTATTTATTTATTTGATAGAGAGAAAGAGAGTACAAACAGGGGGAGTGGCAGGCAGAGGGAGAAGGAGAAGCAGGCTCCCCGCTGAGCAGGGAGCCCAATGCGGGGTTCGATCTCAGGACCTTTGGGATCATGACCTGAGCTGAAGGCAGATGCTTAACTGACTGAGCCACCCAGGCGCCCCACCTGCTTAAGATTCTTAAGATAGTACTCTCTCTCTTCCTTTCCCTCTGCCCCCAACTCAACTCATGCACTCTCTCTCTCAAAAAAAACAAAACAAACAAACAAAAAACCTCCCGCTTTGCTTACAGGGCAAGAGGCATTAGATGGTGTCCCCTTGCACTGGTTTGCACAATAGTGTCCGAATAATGATCATAATTGTGTTTGGAATTTCATAATAAAAAAAGTTTCCAGCTATGTTATATTTTTTCATAAGCACAACGCAAATATTTCTGATGGTTTTGTTACTTAGAGAAAAAAAAAAGTCTCCAAAGTCACCCTAACTAAAATGCTCTAGTTTAGGAAGAATTCACAGCCAAGGAAAGATGTGACACTTGGCCACTGCTGATACAGTCTCAAACACAGGGCTAGAGAATGAGAATTGGAAAGGGGAAAGGCAAATGCTTTTCCTCAGAAAGCTGTATTCACATATCAAATACCTCACAAGACAGAGCCACCACATGACACAGAATGCCAGTTTCCTGCAAAATAGAGAGAGGGGGGGTGTTCTGAGGAATGTATGAGATACCAGGGAAGTTGCTGGGACACAGAGAAAAGCAGGGAGTGACTGACCCAGGACACGTGAGTGTCCGTCAAAGTGACAACAGAGAGGGAGTGGATTATGTAGAGTGGTAGCACCGAAACAGTGATCAGATGCATCTCCAAACTCAGGCTCAAAGACCTGAAAAATATAAACATGGGTGAAGACTGCCTTCTTTTCCCTCCAAAGTAAGCACTGCTTTCCTCTCTGCTCCTCAAGAAGCAGCCAGTAGAATGGGTTTTGATCTCTACAGAGAGAAGAAAGTTGTTCTGTGCAGGGCTAAATTGGGGAAGCCCCAGTAAACAGCATTAACTTTATACAACAAAATAACTGTGGTTCCGTCCTCTCTTTATATGCAGCACATTGTAAGCCCACTATGCTCATTTCACATGGAGGGAATCTGAGGCTCAGGGAGAAGTAGTCAATTCTTTGTCTGACTGTCAGCGATCTGAAGGCAGGTTTGCAGTCTCATGTACGCCCATGTCCCCAGTACTGTGAAGGCATCTTATTCATCCCCAGTATTAACTGACCACCACTCTCCTTTCAGACACCCTTCTGGGTGCTGGCAATACAGCAGTGACCAAAACAGACCCCATCCTTACCCCTGTGGACCTCAATTCTGGAGGAAGGAGGTGTCCAACAGTCAAGTAAAATCACAAAATAAATGCAAATGGCGAAATCTCAGTGAAGGACACAGAGATGGTGGAATCCGGAATAACTGGGATTCTACATAAGATCACATGTGCTGTCAGGAAAGACCTCTCTGAGGAGACAAGTTTTAAAATAGGAACTCGAAGACAACAAAGCATATGAAAAGCTGTCCCAATATGACAAGGGCGTAAAAACGTAAAAAGACTTGGTGCGTTTGAGGAACAGGAAAGAAGCCAACGTGAGAGGAATGCACTGAGAAAGAAATGGCTCATACTTGTCTGGAGGTGCAAGGTAGACGCCAGGTCCTATAAAGGCCTTGGTGTGGAGTTCAGCTTTCAGATGCAGTGGAGAAGGGCTGAAAGATTTTAAGAGGGAAATAATCTGATTTAAGTCTTATAAAGCTCACTCTGGTTACTGCATGGAGAAAAATTGGGAGTGACAAAGGTGGGGTGAAAAAAGAAGCAAAGAGACCAGTTGACAAGGCTGTTGAAATATTCCAGGAGAAAGACTACTAGCTTGGACCAGAGAGGTAGGTGGGAACGAACGCGGGAGAAGTGAAGAGACTGCAGATGGGTTTCAGAGATAGATCTGAGGGGATCTGCTTGTGAAGCGAATGCGGGGAACACAGAGGACAAAAAGGAAGCAATGTTTTTGGCCTTCCAACTCTGTAACAAGACTGTGATAAGAAATCAAGTGTTGCATTCTGGGCAGAGCCGGGGATGTTTATTATGCATGTGGAGAAGTCTTGGTCCAGTTGGGTAATTTCAAGACTGCGAGGAAATGGGCAGTGCTGGAGAGAAACGTGCTGGCTCCTGCCAGCTTCTAGGTGATGTTCAATACTATGATGCCAATTACAAAGGCAGGGTGTATATACAGAGAAAAGAGGGCCCAGAGGAAGCTCAATTTACAGCAAATATTAGAAGTCCAATAAAGGAACTGATAGAGAAGACAGAACAGGAACTGCCAATGAAATGAGAGACTGGAGGAAAGCTTCAAAGAAAATTTGCCAAGGAGAATGTGATCACGTGCATTAAAAAATGCTGGGATGTGAGGCAGGATGTGGAGAATGGAGAGTGGGATTCAGCGTGGGTAGGTCACTAATGACCCTGAGAAGAGTGCGCTGCAAAATCTGATGGGAGGGGCTGAGTGTGAGTGGAAAATGAGGCTGTGTGAAGACCACTCTTTCAAAAGACTTTGCTGTGAATGGGAGCCTGGATCCATGCAATGTCTGGGGTGGGGTGTAGAATTAAGAGGTCGTTTGCTTGTTTGCTTTTTTCATTTTAAGATGGAAGATACCAAAGCATGTGACTATAAGAGGAGAGAGAGAGGAATTACGGAAATAGGAAACGGAGAGTGGCAATGAACAGGGTGAAGTCAGTGGAGAGGGTAAGAGAGTTGGGATTGTCGCTTCCAGGCTGAAGACTGACCTGGATCAGTAGCAGGGTACATATTTCACTGTAACAGAAAGAAAGGAGGGGAATTTGGGAAACACACACAGAGGGTACTCTATGGTTTTTAAATGAATAAATGAGTGAATGAATATATTTGTTTCTCACAATTGAAATAATTTAGAAAATTTCTCAGGGCACCTGGTGGCTCAGTTGGTTCAGCATCTGCCTTTTGTTCAGGTCATGATCCAGGAGTCCTGGGATAGAGCCTGTTTTGGGCTCCCTAATCAACTAGGAGTCTGCTTCTCCCTCTCCCTCTGTTCTCCCCCCAACCCTGCCCTGGTCGTGTGCTCTCTCTCTCTCTCCTCTCTCTCTCTCAAATAAATAAATAAATCCAAAAATAAATAATAAATAAATAATTTAGAAAATTTCTTAAGTTTTATATCATTTAAAAAAAATAGTCATAGCTTATCATTCTCCCTTTTCTGAGCTCACATAATACTCTCTATATACCAACTGCCATTTCACATGCATCTCTTTACCTACTTATGCCTTTAAGCCTCTGGGTGTCCCGTCTAGTTGATGAGATGTAAAGGCCACCTCTACTTCTGTGCTTTCTGACAAAGTCATCATTGGATAGATGTTCAACAGATATATGTATGTTTATTGATTAACTGGAGTCAGTTTTCCAAGATCTTATTCTATAATACCACTAATAATATTAATGTTGCTTCTAGCTCTAATACTCTATCATTCTCAGGCACTCTAAACATGTATTTTGGTCACCAAACCAATAAATGTGATTGTAACACCACTGAAACCACTAGCCTCTGATCCTTGATCTACTTATAAGAGTGTTCCAACAAAAAAAGAGGGACCTCAAGTACAAAATAACAAAACCCACTTCAGTTTCAGTGAGAAAAACAAACTCCCAACCAATCCTAAGATGTTTTCCCCCATAACTAGACTTCTACAACCTTCATTATAAAACTTCTGAAGCATTAGACATTTCTCAATACCACGACTGAAAGGTAATGAGTCTTTCCATTCTACACTAAACTGTGTAACAAGAAACAGTGTTTTACTCACAGTTTCATTAAAAGATGAGTGTAAAAACACAAGAGAAGAATTAATTAATATTTGGATATTTTTATTTGAATTAATTTATATATGGAATTTTAATTACAGGATGCAAGCCTGTTGATTAATTTTGTTTCAATTTATGGGATGCACTTGGTTAATAGCTTGCCTTTGAAAAAAAGTGCTTTATGAGGGATCTCATCTGTATGATTTACTGTCTGAGGATATGTTAAGTTCCATTACATAAAAAATCATTATTTGCCCTTGAAGTTGAATCCATTGCATGGATGAGGAGGTGATGCCAATACTATCCTATAACCTACTAATTCGGAGGAAAGCAGCAGATTTAAAAGAAACCTTGTTTGGCTTTCTTGTCATAAACCTCTTTCTCTGTGTATTCAATATACACATGTGCATTGCTGATTAATGCTCAAATCCTTGCTGACATTATGATAAGCTTTAAAGCAATCCTGCCTTAGAGAGAGAGAGAGAGAGAGAGGGAGAGCATGCAAAGCTTTTTTTGTTTGTTTGTTTTTTTCAGAAAATCTCTTAAACTGAAGGTTAGAGGCAAAGGAAAGAAATGTGAGGTAAAAATTGAAAGGAGAAGACCTGAATATTAAAAAAGAAAACAGAACATAAGGGAAAAGCACACAACCCAAGGAAGTATCCTTGAATAACCTTGTTTAGAAAATTGTGGAAAATAAGCCAATCTATGTAATCCCGTTATGAACTGTTAGTTTAAGGCTTTAGTCACAGAGAAACTGTGTAATGAGATTAAACCACGTAAGAAAACATGGTTGTCTTGCTGCTTGTTGGAAGAATAAAAGAAAGAAAGCAATAAATGGACAATTATAATCCTGTGCCTCTCTCCCACCCCACCATTCAAAAACAAAACAATTAGGAAGGAAGATGTCCTGATAATGCAAATGCCAAACTCCAACCTCTCCCAGCTGTGCAGCTTTGAAGAGAATGCATCTGCTTTCATTATTCACTTCCTAATGCTCTTTTTTTTTTTTTAATTTTATTTATTTTATTTGACAGAGAGAGGCACAGCGAGAGAGGGAACACAAGCAGGGGGAGTGGGAGAGGGAGAAGCAGGCTTCCCGCGGAGCAGGGAGCCCGATGCGGGGCTCGATCCCAGGACCCTGGGATCATGACCTGAGCCGAACGCAGACACTTAATGACTGAGCCACCCAGGCGTCCCCCTAATGCTCTTTTTATTACGATGAAAGAATGATGTGATTTTAAAGGGAAAGACAAGTTCTGCTGATGATTCTCTCTTCCTTGGAGTTCCCCTTGGTACCTGAGAAAAAGCGTGGTGAAAATATTCTAGGATCTCCTCCTCAGTCCCAAGTCCAAAACCTGCAAAGTTTTCATTTTCTTCTTTAGTGGCAACTACTCAACTCTCCCACTGTAGCCACAGGCAACAAATAAATGCTTGAGAGTGGGTGTGTGCCAAAAACCTTAATTTAAAAAACAAATGGCCAGCTTTCAGGGTGTAGTTTGAAGATCCCCTGGTTAAAAGATGAGAGAAGTGGAAATAATTGATGGTACATCTTAGTAGAAATTGGGGCCCCTACATTTTATTCTTGGATTTATTTTCTTGACATGTCCTTTGTGGATGTAAAACGTGGATCCGTCACTAAGGAAACTGGACACATGAAAGTGAGAGTAATCAGGAACAAATATTCCTGCTCTGATCACCTTTTGCTACCTAATAAAAGGTATGGTAGTGGAGGAAGTATGATAATAAAGGGCAGTGATAGAAAAAGAAGGCTTTGAATCCTCCCAATGGGCCACAAGACTAGTACAGGGCATATGGATCTATTAATAGAGATGCTATTAATAGACAATACTTGCTCTCATAGTTGGACTCTGGATCAGTAGCATGAGAATCATCTGTGATCTTGTTAGAAAATCAAGTTCTCAGGCCCCTTCTCCCCCGCCCCCCTGAAAAATTGTAAGGATGGGAATCTATTTTAACAGACCCTCCAGATGATCTTGATACACACTCAAGTTTTAGAATCACTTACTATTCTAGGGAATCTCCTTTTCTTTTCAGCAGCCGAGTACCTATGTTCACACAGAATAATGTTATCAGCATCTTATACATTCCTGTGGAGAATTTTTGGTTTTTAGCAAAAAAAGAAAAAAAAAAGAGTAACTCAAAAAGCTGTTAGACAGTAAAGTGTTATTCTGAATCCTAGATTACAGTTTATTTATATTTGAAGACAAATTTTACACACCATATGTGTCTAGCTTCTGACCTCTATCTTTTTGCAGCCTAATCTACTTTTAATCTCTCTCTTCTGTGCGTGTGTTCATGGGATGCAAATAGATTTTTGTTATTGACCAAGAATAACAGAATGAAGAGAGTAAACTCAGACTACATAAAGTATATTCAGCTCCAAGTCAAAACCCAGCATGTCGTCTGGAATTGAGTACTGTTCTGGGTGAGCTGTTTTTCACCTTTATGGCAGCGCAAGTAATTTTGGCTACATGACATGAAGCATGAGTACCTCTTCAAAAGAAAGGTGTGAGAAAGCCTCAGGTATCATAATTATCAGCTCCAAGACAACGCTGGTCAAAAACAGAGAGACCTGTAAACATCCAAGTTCACACTCTGAATTGTGTCCAGATGAGAATCGATTGCCATGTAGTACCTAGAGACCTAATAAACAGAAGTATGTGCACAACGGCAAGTGTCCTCACTCCCTCCAAGCTGATCAGATCGTCAGTATGATCGCCTTCATGCTAAAACGCACTCCTCCTTTCAATTACTCAACTGCTATGCCTGTGGCCAAACCCTGAAGCGCAGAAAGCACATCAGAGTGAGGTTGTAAGCTTTGGGTAGAAAGGAATAAGGCACACAGAGTAAGTGCAAAGAGGGAGGAGAGGAAACACATGACTTCCTCACTCAATTTTCATCTAATGAGCCCTCCTGAGACCCAAACTCTGCTGCAGACTTCTTCCTTTGGCAGCCTTCAGAAACAGAGGTCTAATCCCCTTCTCAAACTCAAGTTCATCATCGGCGCAGTTATTCCAGCCGTGTGTACTAAGCAACTCACAGTATGGTGTGGCAATATCCATTTCTACAGGACAATCGTGTTAGAGGAAAATCGATTAATTCAGTTTGCTGGATTTTCCACATTTGGAGCCAAGCAGCATCTAGACATATTAACCAGAGTTAAACAGAAAAGCAACAATAGTTAACGTTGATGCTGTAAATGAGAAAGTAGCTCTAGCAGCCACAAGCCATGCTCTATAAATTCCATTCACAGAAGAACCATCCTGAAGGGTGGCAATGTAGTCTTGATCCAAAGTAACTGTTTCTTCACCACTTCACCCAGGCTTCTTCTGACCAACACTTGGATGGAAAGAACAGGAGAGAGAATCAACAGTTTCGGGGAGAGTCACCATTCTTGGAGAATTCTACTTTGAAATTTAAAATAAATAACTGGCCTTCAGTATAAATGCAGAGGCCAATGGAAATCCCATGCCTGCATATAGTTCTTGACTAGGACATTTCCCACGTAGTGACTCACCACAGCACAGAAAGTGATGGGTCATTCAATCTGTACATACTAAGATCAAATAACATAGCTATTTTTTTCACCAAATTATCTAGTTAAGACAGAGGGAAAACATTGCAAAGAGGGGCCAGAAAAAAAAAAAAATGTAGTATGACCTTAATTTAGCTCAGGTTTACTCTAAAGGGTAATTCAAAATGTTAAAATAAACACATAAACAAAGAAAACCCTAAAATTAAAATTTAAATGAAGGCCAAACCACCATAGGAACAAAAATTGGAGAAGGGAATTTTCTTCACTAAAGAATTATTCCAGTTATTTTCTATATATAACCTTAAATAGGCTTATGGAGAGATTTAGCTAAGTAGCAATTGTATTACAGAACCCCTTGAAGATGGGTTAATTTTAACATAGTCAAGACATCCTCGTCATTTGGTAGGTACTGAGCCGAAGTCTAGAGCCTGTAATTATAAGCTATCCTCTGCAGCACTACCAAGAATTTCAATAAGTCAAAGCCTCCAGTTACTGTAGCTTTCTTTTCCCTTCCCCCAAGTAATAGGAAGCTGGACTTGGAAGCTTTATTCATAATTATCCAACCCTCATATTTCATAGATAAGGAGAGTAGGTGCTTGAGCTGTACAGAATTTGTCCAAAATTAGACAAGAGCCAAGAGTAAATTCAGTATCCAAATCTAGGGCTTTTCCAGAAGAGCACTAGACCAGGAGTTGGGGGACAAGACAATTCCTGACCTGCCTTAGCCATTTAACTGACTGGCAAATCCAAAAACCAATGGGGGGGTCTCAGCTTCTTCATAGATGTTAAGGGACTGAGAGCAGGGAGGGCTCCTTGGCTCTTCTAGTTACACCTACAACTGTGATGAGAAGTAGCCATTTAATCCAAACATTTTAGTGTCTGGTATCTTTCCTACTAACACAGTAGGCGAGAATTTTAATAATCCAGTCCTAGGCATTAATTTATGACTGGAGCCTATGCTGGTTCCCACTGGGAGGTAGCTGCCTTTTCAAAGATAAAAGTTTTCAGAAAGTGTTATGACAGGGGTCTCAGATTTTATGTGGAGAAAACTGATCCATGTGCCATCACTGGCTTTCATGGATGCCTTATTCTTAGCAAGGATAAGAATTTATAGAAGGAAATCTGTAACACAAATCTTGATTTTTTATTTTTATTTTAAAAGGTCTTTGACAATGTCTTATTTTGTAGCCTAATATTGGTGAAATGAAAGTAAAGTTAGTTAAATTTGTAATACATTGAGCAACTGCATCCAAAAAATATTGGCTAATGGAATCAGTCATGCTCAGGGGAAATGTTTCAAACACCATGAGCTCCAAATATTACCACACACAAAAAATAATTAATTAATTAAAATTAAAAAATAAAAATCCAGAAGCAGTTGTCTAGTGGAGTGAAGCAGGGCTCTGTCCTTGGTTGTGTTCAAATGCAATATTTTTGTGAAGAACACAGTCAAATTAGTAGATGGCCAAAAAACAAAACAAAACAAAAACATCTGGGATCTCTAGCACCTCTACCTCTAGCATATCTAGGATGGAATGTTCTATTTGCGGATCCATCCAAAACAAAACTGTCAAGAATCTCCCTCAATAGATTAAAATAATGGACAAAAAAGATGAAATGTAGCAGAGATAAACGTAAAGACTTATTTTTAGAGTAAAAAAAAAAAAAATCAATTGGATAAATATAACCAAGAGAATCCTGTCTTGACAAGTAGTTGAAGTGAAAGCTATCTAGGGAATTTGTTGGCCAAATGTTCTGTCTGCATTAAAAGTCTGAGGGGCTTCTTTAAAGAAGCTGGTATTAATAAAATTCAACCTAAGAGAATAAAAGATATTAGAAAATAGCTGGGGAATTATGCCATTTCTGGGCATTAAACTCTTACATGGCACCCGAGAGATTAAAGATTTTTCCATTGAAGATGACGAAGATAGTGAGAATAACAAAGTTATATTGTTTGAAAAATGGTTGAAGGAAATGGTGTTTAGTTTGCAAAGATGGCCCAGTAAGTGAATAAAATCTCTTTTATAAAATTTGATTAGGAGCTTTGGGATGATGATTAAATTTATTGGTACATATCTAAAAGATGGGCTAACATTAAAGAGGAACTTTTTTTTTGGCTATATACAAAGATGTTGCTATAGATTAGGGTCTTCAACCAGGGACAAGATTAAACAAAATAAGTAGTTTATTCTTCATCATTTCATGCATAATCATGAAGGCCATGACCAAGATTCAAAAATAAGTAAATAAATAGAATAAAAAAGTTTTGTTGATTTGTCAGGAGGTTAGATCCAGTGGTGTGAAGAGTTTCTTCCATTGCACTTTGTATGATTCTATGAATAACTCTGTCTACTCTAAAGAATGGTAGCAGTGATGAGAAATTTTCTTTCTAATAGGAATCAGGTCAATAATGATATTAGTTTACAAATGTGTAGTAATAGCAAGCCTACTACTCTAATGATTAAGGGATCTCTAAAGTAAAATATTTACACAATTTTATACTTAACATAGGTATTGGAATTATTTTCCTGTAATTCCTTGCCCAATACCCTGAATGGATTTACTCTCATGCAATTATATTTCTCATAGAAGGTATTTTGTCATACCTTTGGGCCTGGCCTTAAGCTATATAGAAACAGATCAAATGAATGAGTAGTTGCTTGATCTGGCAGTCAGCTTTTCTTTTTTTCTTTTTTCTTTTTTTTTAAAGATTTTATTTATTTATTTGACAGAGAGAGAGAACACAAGTAGGCAGAGTGGCAGGCAGAAAGAGAGGGAGAAGCAGGCTCCCCACCGAGCAGGGAGCCTGATGCGGGGCTCGATCCCAGGACCCTGGGATCATGACCCGAGCCGAAGGCAGACGCTTAACCCACTGAGCCACCCAGGCGCCCCTGGCAGTTAGCTTTTCAAAACCAAGTCCAGTCCCGCATCGGGCACCCTGCTCGGCAAGGAGTCTGCTTCTCCCGTTGACCCTCCCCCCTCTCATGCTCTATCTCATTCTCTCTCAAATAAATGAATAAAATCTTAAAAAAAAAAAACAAAAAAACCAAGTCCATTAAATCCTAGATAGGAAACTGCCTCAAATAGTAAGCAAAATAAGCTTCCCTTCATGCTTCACTGACAAACTATACCACTACTTATGTTTATTATTTCATTATTACTATTTTTTTAAGGAAAAAAATTAACTCACATTTCTTAGTAGTAAATTTGTTTGTTTTTTACAATGCAACTTTGGAAAGCAAAGACAAGACAATAAAAAACAAGCACCGCACTCCTTGGCCTTCTCCCAAACAGGAGCTATAAAAAGTGGTCTCCAAGGTAAATAGGACAAAGTGAGCCAAGGTTCACCTTGGGAATCATAAACTCAGAAGACAGGTGAGGGTCAAAAGCTATTCTGATTGGGTTTCTTAAGTGTCATGTATCTGTACTTCAAATGGATTCTCAATGTATACCAGTAGTCTTTATGTTTAACCTCAGACCAACTAAGCCCCCATGCTGTTCCTCATAGCGATTATTCTAAAGATGTATTCAGTATCCTCCATTCTCACCTTCTACAGATAATGTGATCTCCTCAATAATGAGAAAATGAGGACTATTAAGAATGGGCTCCCTCAACTTCACTTTGTTTTTTAATGTCTCCCCTCCAGCTTCTTATGTTTCCCCAAGCCACACTATACCCTCCTACCACACTCACATTCCTAAGGCAAGCTCTGACCATGATATCCACCTAGACTATCTCTCTTAAGGCCAATCCACTGTCTACTGAAAAAGTCGTTAGCCCAAAAAGTATTTAGAGCCCTTATTTCAACCTCTAATCAATTTACTTTTCTGGTCTCTCCCACAAATCACCTTTCAGCTTCTTATTCTGCAACACCCTCCCCTACCTCCAAAAATAAGCCCAATGTTCTCTTGCTCCCATGCTTAGAATCACATTCTACACTCCCACCCAATTTCCAGGCCAGTTTCCTCCTAATGTACTTTTCCATCATCTTTAACTTTTCAAATTCTTCTTTCCCTTTCAAGGGAAAATAATACTTCTTTCTCAATTGCCTCAGCTTTTATCTGTTTGTATTTTGAATTAGATGGTATGTGTTTTATATCCCCTACTAGATTATAAACTCCTTAAGGGATGGGTTCTTTCTGAATGTCCCATAGTATCTAGTTCTAATATTTGGGATGGCTGTCATCTTTTTTCTCTCCTCCATAATACAAATGTAATTAATTTATCCAATGTCCTGAACTCAATGAAGGTACATGCAGGAAAACATTTCATTTTTCTCCAAACACTGACTCCTATCATACTCTGTCACACCTCTTTCAATCTTCCCTTGATGACATATCTGCCCCGTGGGCCTTTCTGGTTATTTTCAATTATAAGACAATCTCATTTAGTTAAACAACTACAATTAGCTTACCGGTATTAGTATATGACAGTCCAGTCTAATAAAACTGGGATCTTAAATCTGGCCAGTACTCCTCATGGTCATAAAGACAAGGAAATAATGAGAAACTATCATAGATTGGTGGAGACTGGAAGACACGACAACTAAATGAAATGTGGTGCTTCGGTTTGATTTCTAAACAGAAAGAGAAAAAACTGGTGAAATCCAAATAAAGTCTGGAATTGTGTTATTAGTAATGCACCAATGCCACTTTCTTACTTTTGACAAATATATTGTGGTAACACAAATGTTAACAATGGGGGAATCTGGGTGAGGGGTATATGGAAATCCTATTGTATCTTTGCAACTTTTTTGTAAATCTATCTATCTATCTGTCTATCTATAATTTCTTTTAATAAAAAAAGGGGTTCTCACATCCAGTTCTAAGCTTCTCTCCACCTACTCCTACCCCCTGCCCTGACCACTTTTGCTATCTTTCACTAATGTTTCAGGGCTACTCACAGGATCTCAATAACCTAGAAGAACTCATCTGTGATTATCCTCAAACTTCCTTGATAATTAATTAAAAGCCCCATTCACCATCATGTTACATACGGAAAATGAATTGGCATACATTGCAGTTAAGGAACATCAATGAAAAGAGACTTTCTGATAGCAAACTTAACATAGTAAGATCTGTGTTATACAAAAAGATCAAAAACTGACACAGGGATCTTTAAAGTGTGAGTAGATACTGATTTGCATGACATAAGATCAGTTCGGCCTAAAGCCAGAGAGCAGACTTAATAGCTTCTCAAGGTGCCCCATTCTTCCCATGTATTATGTGTGAATGCCATTTTCAAAAGGGGGCATTCCTATCACTTTGAATCTTGAAAAGAGAATTACAAGTATGTTTAAATGGCAGAGAAACAGGAATGAATGGAGCTCTCAAAGGATGTGACCTGAGGGCAGGACAGAAAGAGAGTTACATAAATCTGTCAGTGATGGACATAAATCTACCAGAACCTAAGGATCTGTCATGGAGTATCAGTGCTCCCAGGTTACATTTTATTCGGAAGCACTTTTCCAAAGTTTCACAGCCAACCCACCTCTCTTGGAAATGATGCTTTTACTTGGAATTAATATTTCCAAATACAGTTAGTGTTTCAATGATTTGCAGCTATTGACTTTTAAGAGAGATGTGATCACACAGAAAGAACTCTGACATTTCCATGACATTTTCTGCTGAAAGGGAAAAAAATTATTTCCCTTTCTTTTTAATTCAATGCTGAGTTAGAGATGGAGCGAGAAGAGGGAGAGAGAGCTTTTTGCCCACAAACAGGATTCTCTTAGTTGCCACTCTAGATGACATGTCCCAATGCTCATTTTTATATTGCTATTTTCTCGGATGTCTTAGGTTCCCCTGATACAATCAACTGAGGGTACATTATAGAGACACTTATGTCATCATGCTATTGAAATTTGAGACTTTTCAGATATAACATGCTTTATATTCAAGATTTTTATTCACCATGGGACTGTCTTTCTGGTCTTGTTTTCATTATTTCAATAGACAGGGAAAATGTTTGCTGATTTTCCTTTTTCATCACCGCCCCCCCCAACATATTTAAAGGTGGGGGGAAAGGGAGACACAACTTCAGGTTCTGTAAAGGAAAGCAGGGCTGAGGAATTATCCTCAAGGTAAATGTTAAAATGCATATCTTAGACAAATTGCTGGCACAGCTCTCAACACTGTCAGAGGTAACTTCTCACTGCTTTTAGGTGCAACTGAAAAGACTGGGTTACTAGGTGTCCCTTTCTTTACTTTCAGAAAAGCAGGATGCTGATGGATATTATGCAATCTCCTTCCTTAGACATCTTTGGAGAATGACACTAATCTGTTTTGAAAAGTGTACCCAAGGGTTCTGATCAAAGGTCACACATTGATTAGGTCACCTTCAAAAGAGATCTTTAATGTCAGAAATTTATATTCTAGCATAGTTTGTCTTCCTGACCAATTGAGAGTCATCACTGTCTTTGAATAATAACATTAAATTATATTTTTTAAACATAAAGGAAATTTATTCCACAAACAGGAATTCTGACAGTCAGTGATAGGGGCAAGAGTTGCTACGACTTTACAGTTTGGTTCCAAACTGGCAAAGAAGTAAGAAGAACCAATTTGGAAAGTGTTGGCACTGGATAATCTATTCTGGAACAGTTTGGAATCCATCTGCTCTGAGCTTAACCTCCTGGCACAAACAAAAACGCACTTCCCATCATTTTTGTTCCAATTACGATGATGTTTCCATGTGCTCTGGAAGCAACATGATGATGAAGCAGCTTCCCAGGGTGGGATATAAAGTCACCAGTGTAGGAGCCCATGTGTGTCCCTGTGTTTGCTCTGAGTTGATAATCTCTCCTCTACCTGGAAGTGACCATATGGTTTACTGATTTAATTAAGGACACTCATGGTTTTTTGGAAAATAGATAAGAAAAAATGAGAGGTTCAAATGATTTAAGTGGAAAAGTGTTAGACCAGCTCTTAAGCTACTTGGTTTCTAGGCTGGTGCCTACTAGATACCAACTTTATGAGGATACCTTACAGGTGTCATCACATGTTTTTAAACATAATAATAATAATAATAATACCTTTACACATATTATAATTTTGTTGGGGTCATCCCATGAGATATATTATATGAAGACAATAATAAAAATAAGCATACAAATAGAGCATTCTTTTTTTATGTAGCCTCCATGCCCAGCGTGGAACCCAAGACAGGGCTTGAACCCATGACACTGAGATCAAGACCTGAGCTGAGATCATGAGTCAGATGCTTAATCGACTGCACCACCCAGGTGCCCCACAAATAGAGCATTCTTATTACTGACAATTCCCAGAAGAGGCTGCCTAGAGATATGTTGGCCTACACTAAGTCCATCCTGTGTGTAAGCCCAGAGGTAGAGAGAATAAAAGAACAGCTTCCTATCACTCAACATGCTTGATGGATACTGACCCTTTTGTTTCATACTTTTGTAGATATTGCAATAGCAACAGAATGAATGACAGACATTGAGGAATTTGATAGGAAACACCTCAAAACAATATGCTATGCTACAGGTTGAATGATTTCTTAGTTTCTCAACAACAAAACTGGTCAGCCATTAGCTGGTTAACTACTCCAGTCTGGTGCTACACAAGAGACTCCATAAGAAAAGTGTTTAGGGCGCCTGGGTGGCTCAGTCGGTTGAGCGACTGCCTTTGGCTCAGGTCATGATCCTGGAGTCCCGGGATCGAGTCCCGCATCGGGCTCCCTGCTCGGCAGGGAGTCTGCTTCTCCCTCTGACCCTCCTCCCTCTCATGCTCTCTGTCTCTCATTCTCTCTCTCGCTCAAATAAATAAATAAATAAAATCTAAAAAAAAAAAATAGAGTGCAGTACTTCTGCACACTTTCTTTAAAAAAAAAAAAATAAGTGTTTAAAGTGCTGACATGCACTAAGGAGGTGTATTTTCTAAGGGAATGGAAATTTCCTAAGCTCAAATCCATTTAAGGAAGTGCTGGGCATCCAATACAAAAGTAACACAATTGCCAAGGCTCTAGAGCCAGAAGTATGGTTCATTCAAGCAATAAATATGATCAGTGTGCCTAGAAGCAGGAGATCAAGGGAGATGAGAGAGATAAAAAGAGACTTGAGGGAGATAGCAGGGGCCAATCATATAGGGCCTCTTAGGCCAAACTGAGGAAATTATTTATCCTGAAAGCCATTAAACTCAGTGAACTTTTGTAAACAGAGAATGACATGCTAGAATTTTATTAAAAATTTAAAAAAATCAACACCACATTGGCCATGGTGGGGAAAATGAATTGCAGAGTAGACAAGAATGGATCTATGACAGGTGATGAAAACAAATAAAGACAAGAAATATATCTGAGATGTAAAATGCCTAGAAATTCACAATTGGGGGGTGCCTGAGTGGCTCAGTTGGTTAAGCGACTGCCTTCGGCTCAGGTCATGATCCCGGAGTCCTGGGATCAAGTCCCACATTGGGCTCCCAGCTCGGCGGGGAGCCTGCTTCTCCCTCTGACCCTATCCCCTCTCATGCTGTTTCTTTCTCTCTCTCTCTCTCAAATAAATAAATAAAAATAAAAAAAAAATACAGAATTCTCAGTTAAATTTAAAAAAAAAAAAAAGAAATTCACAATTGGGTATTTTGTAGGGAGGGGATATGAAGAAGATGGAAGAGGCAAGAAAGATGCCCAGGTTTCTGAACTATACAGTTGATTGCATGGTGGCACCATCTGACTGAGCTAAAGATGCTAGCATGGGAGGGGGTTTGGAGTGAGGATGAATATAAATTTTACCAGCCTGATACTAAGGTATCTGAAAAGAAATTAAGTAAGTATTTGGATATACCAGTCTAAAGTAAAAGTCTGAGTACTCACATAAATTTGAGAGTCATTAGTACACAGAGGCTGAATCTCCCCAAAATGAAATCTCATTGGGGAAAAACATAGAGTGACTAAAAAAACCAAATATATATATATATATATATATATATATATATATATATATATATATATGTATGTATATATATATATATATATATATATATATATATAAAATATATATATACATACACACTAAATCCTATTTGTTTTTCCTTTAATGTATTATCCACTTAACGCTGAAGTTTTCTTCCAAATCACATATATGATCATGTATATTTTTCATATTCCCATGCTACCACATATTGAAGTAAGTTAGTAATGGCTACCATTTATGAGCCCCTATTATATACCATATAGCACGTCATATAATTTAACCTCAATTACTGTATGGCTTTGCAAGGTAAAAATCACTATTCCTATTTTACGGATGAGATATTGAGGTTTAGAGATTTTACTTAACTTTCCTAAAGTCACAGTGTCAGAACTAAATCCTAGGTGTAAATAACTAAAACATTTACTATCTTTTCACTTTTTAATATCATGCTGCTATTCTCCATAATTCCTTTAAAAAGCTAATAGAAGACACCCAGTATAAGAATCTAACAAAGGGTTTAGTTGGAAGCTTTGAAAAAGGGCAATCTGTCTATTTCAGCCAATCTGGGCGTGTTATTCACCAGTGTATGCTCTGACACATGCTTTGTATCAAGGGATGGCTGAATAATTAACCAACATATTAATAAAGGGATGAATTTTCCCATAGAGAATTGGAGAGTATGTGTGACAGTATATAAGTAATTAGATATTGGACTCTATGTTATAGTCATCGGTATGTTCAGGAACTGCTGTGAAGATTTCAAAGGGGTGTGAGAATTGAATGGGGCCTGGAGCCCTCCTATGTGCTCAGGAGAAACATGGCTAGTAGGAAATTCTCCCCCAGTTACAAGAGGAAGCACCTCCCTGGGAGAGGCATACGTGAATTGAAACCAACAGAAGTTTAATAGCGGTGGTTGATGCAGAAGTGGTGTCAGGAGGAAGGCATTGGGCGTTTATGAGCGGAATAAATAAAAGTGAGAATTAAGAAACAAATAACACCATATATTAAGCATAGTTAGAACATTTTACTGATATTTATTCAAATCACTTTACCAACAAACATCCCTAAATGCTGTCAAAAGGGAACAATGCTTAAAACAGACCAAAAGAACATAAAGAAGAAAGCCAACTCTTTGACAGCGTGAATTCAGGTCAACAAATTGTAGCCTGCCGGCAAAATCTAGCCCACCATCGGTTTTTGCATTGCCCATGAGCTAAAAATGGGTTTTGGATTTTTAAATGGTTGGAACAAAATCAAAAGAAGATTTTGTAACATATAAAAATTTGATGAAATCCAAATGTTAGGGCTCATAAATAAGATTCTATTAAAATACAGCCACATCCATTCCTTTGCATACTGTCTGGCTGTTTTCATGCTACAAAAGCAGACTAGAGTAGTTGTCATCAAGACTACATGGCCCATAAAGCCTAAAATACTTGCTACCTGACCCTTTAAGAAAAAGTTGGCCAATCCCTAGTGGAGAAAGGTCCATGTTAGTTTCAATTATTACTCTCTTGCAAATTTCTCCATAGAAAGAAGCACTCCTATTCTTGGAATCAGTAGACTTAGACCTAGTTCTTTTGAATAAAATTAAGAATTTATTAAGTGACTCAGTGACTTAATACCTTTCCAGGCCTATTCTATGGTCAATCCTACCAGGTATATACTGAGTTTCTTCACAGACAATAGACAATATTTTAAAAGTAAAGAAAATAAACATTTGTGAACACCTTCTTTAAGGAACGATACATTTCCTATATTGTCTTTCCTATAGTAAAAATTATTTTAAAACCTAGACAAGAAGACTCCTACATTTAATTTATATAATGATTAATACCACAAGCATACCATGAATGTGATTCTTGTTCTATAGATTGTGTTCTTGAAAAAGATTTCAGTTCATTTGAGTCACCTACATCCTCTAGCATTTTTGTCCTTTGTTTTTTCAACCAAAATTCAGAACAGACTATTTGACAAAAAAAATTTTTTTCTCGTCCCCTTCCAGATATAAGAAATAATCACAACTCTATGGCATGTTATATATATTGAAAATTCTAGAGGAAAGTTGTTTTGGGGGAGAACAACAGAGGGGAATGTTTAAAATCAGGATACCCAGAAAACTAGACTAAAATATCAGTGAAAATCGGTCTTTCTAGGTACCAAGCAAAGAATTTTGGCCCTGTTAACACCAGGCCTCATCAAATGGAGCTGCCTGATCTAGATCTAATTCAACATCAGAGTGAAACCTGATGATGTTTAATAAATCTTCGTTATAAATGGAGTGAGTGGTTTGCTTAAGCCACCCAGAAAATCAAATGCAGGTATAAGATGAAGACCTCTCCTCCTTAGTTTCTGACATTCCTCCAAACCCCTAAATACATGAAGAATTATCAACACAGCTAAATTCCCCCTTTAGATAAATCCTATTCAGTTTCTTTACCTTTTACCCTCTGATCTGTAATTCCTACTTCTAAGAAACTTGTTTCTGACATTGCCCTGTATGACGAATTGCATTCCCTGAGTTTGTACCCTTGCAAAAAAGGCAAAGCATATTAAACATATGAATCAAATATTCATTCCTGTCAAGAAACAGAAAAACACACCTTTATAATTGTTTACATTTACAAGTAATATGTCTCAATCTGTGCATGCCTGGATTCATATTTTACTAAAATATGTTGCACTGACTTCTCAGTCTGATATGCATGCTTCAAGCACTCGCTGGAATCTGTGGGCTTTGCTCAACTCTCAGGGATTCATATTCAGAGAAAACAGGGACAATTGCCTGGTAGTAGGATTTGATGTAATGAAGTTGTGTGAGGTGTAGATACATTTCAGAACAGATGGTGACACAAAGCAGAGTTTGATTCTTACATATATCATTCTTTTTTTTTTAAAGATTTTATTTATTTATTTCACAGAGAAAGACACAGCGAGAGAGGGAACACAAGCAGGGGGAGTGGGAGAGGGAGAAGCAGGCTCCCCGCAGAGCAGGGAGCCCGATGCAGGACTCGATCCCAGAACCCTGGGATCATGACCTGAGCTGAAGGCAGTCGCTTAACCAACTGAGCCACCCAGGCGCCTTATATCATTCTTTAAGTTTTAGAAATTGCCTCCTCCTCAGACAGATTCAAGAATTTGAGCTTATCTAGGATGGTTCTTGAGTGCAGAGTTTAAGCATAAAAGTGGTTCCAAAGTACATCTTTCTCCCCCATAAAATTCAAGTTTGGTAAGTTGGCATTTAATGCTTTCCAGTGATGGGTTCCTAACTACTTCTCCAACCTTATTATTAGTTATCCACTCACAAGCCAAATCACTCATAGGTTAACTTCCAGAGATCTCCAGCACCCCTCTATGTCTTTATTCACACCGTCCCCTCTGCCCAGAGTTCTCCTACTCTTCTCTTCAAGTGGCTAAGCCTTCCTCTTTCTTTAGGATTCAATGCAAAGATCATTTTCTCCATGAGGTCTCTCTGTCCCCCTTGGGAAGGCCAGGCCCTCAGTGAGCTCACCTCTGTCCCTGCTTTGATCTCTCTCCTGAAATCTCTATTTATGTGCATAGGTTCCAACCTGACTATACCATACGGAGCTCAGAACAAGGTCTGTGGTATATTGCTCTCCAAATCCCCTCGCTTTGCACACGCAAGATGCTCTTAATATTTGTGAGATGGAGCTCCCACTGCAACAGACTATTAGGTATCACGACTTCTGATTTAGGGGAGAAAATGGTAAGCACTATGATACAGGCTGAAAAGTTTAGAGGGAAGAGGGTGAAGGTGTGGAACAGAGGGACGAAAGATGGTCATGAAACAGACTATCAGAAAAGTCACTTTCCTATAAAGAGGTTCTCCTCAAAATATAAGTAAAAATATCCTTGAATATAGGACCTGGAAGCTTCAAATAGGCTCCTCAGTGGAGCATGTCATAATCATCCCTGTGTTTATGCCACAATACACATTGTTTCCCTCTTCTTAAAATACCATCAATCTTTCCTACTGCTCATCCAATTTCAAGGCCCGACTTAAGTTATGTCTCCTCCTGGAAATGCTTCTCTATTTCTCTAATATTTTGTTTCGTTTCCAATGCTTCTCACATAATTTTTACACATTATTTTACATTGAATTGATAACTGGTTATAGAGAACAAATCTTCTTTCAGCTAGAATATTATAAATTTAAGAGAAGAGATGGCTAAGTTCATAGTTTCTTCATATTCCCTATGATGCTAGGTGAAGTGCAGGGTACATATAAGCAATTTCATTAAAATCAAAGAAATAAAACAGCAACAACTAAGTAAAATGAGGTCTGAGCAACTTCCTTCAGAAAAGACTCAGAAAAGGGACATCTCCTTGCCCTAAGGATTTTATCTAATTCAGATTTGAGCTATGAACCACTGGCTGAGTAGGTAGTGAAATTTTACTCTCAGAAAGTAAAGCTGTATGCTTATTTTAAGACTGCTCATTCCTCCCCGCTTTGCCCAATTAGATCTCAGAAACTCAGTCCTTAAGTGGTAGGATTCATGCTGTAGGGACTTCAAGTGCTCACTTTACTTACCTATCTTGTGGTATTCTGGGTGCAAGGAGAGACATCTTCAACCTCTGCAGACAGGAGCCACGAGGCAAGTTCTGAACAATGGTCCCTGAGCAGAAGTGGTGGCCTCCACTTCGTGTCTGAGGGAGTTCACAGCAGTCCTCTCTTTTCCTGCCACGGTGGCCACAGAGTCCTTTGTTGAAATGACAGCATCACAAGTCTCGGAGCCTCTGGCTAACTTGAAGCTGTGAGCAATGACTTGGGGCAGAGTTCCTGTTCATCCGTATCAGACGCACAGTCGTTGTGGCACTGAGCTACTGAGAGGTGGTATTTATTTGTTACTACTACAATATAACCTAGACCATCCTGACAAATACAGCAAGAATCATCTATAGCATTTCAACATGCATGAAAATGTATAAATGCATACAAATATCTATTCTCTCCTCTGGGATGCTAGTTCCCAGAAGTTTCAAAAGGGGTTGAAAAGGAAGGAAGTTACAAACAATTGCTTTATCACAGATTGGCCACAACTTTGCTTTTCAAACCTTTCCAATGACCTGCATTAGTTCAATATGCTTACTTCATTTGCTGTTCCCCATAACCTATTCCAATAATGTATTCCAAAAATCCCACATTAGTGGCAAAAAGATTCTAGTATAAAGAGACAAACTAGATACCCCTCTAATAATCTATATCAAATACAAAATATCTAAATTCTCCATCTGAATCCTACCCTTCTTCGAGGCCTGACTTAAATCTTAACTCTTTCATGAATCCCCTCTTAATAGATCCTAGTTACCACTGATCTTTATCCACTGTGAAATATTTTGGCATCCAGTAAATATACCCACGTGCATCTTGCCATCTTATAATGTACTTCTCTTCAACTAGATTGTCAAGTCATTGAGAATCATGATATATGTATGTATTTGCTTTCTCATGGAGTACCATCTGGTACCATATGGTATCTCTATAGAGATAGCTATTGCACTTAGCTATTTGTGCCAGGCACTGAATTTGGTCTTTAAATGCATCATTCCTATCAATTGCTTTGTGTTCACCAAAATACATTTCCTGTTCCTCCTGGACACACAGCTAGACTACATTTTCCAGTCATGCTTGAAGATGGAAGTGGAAATTTCTTCCAGTTTTAGAAAACTTATGGTAGGTAACTTCCAAGCCTGGCTCATCTAAAACACCCACATAATATTCTGTTTTCTCTTTTCCCCTGTCACTCTACTGCAAAGTGACATCTAAAGTGACCTCGAACGTTCTGTGTTGACGTGGCAGAATCTCCTACAAGTTAGAGACACTAAATGCTTGAGTGATCGAATGGAAGAGACTCTCACCTCATCCATTGCCAGGTGGAGTTTATATTGGAGTTTTACGTGATCAAGAAATCCACTTGTATTGTGTTGTCACTAAAGTTTTGTGGGTTTTTGTTTTTTTAGAGTTTTTTGTTTGTTTAGATACAACATTTATCCTATATTCAATATTATAAGCTAGGATTACAACTTTGAGCAATATAACATTAAATGCCTTTCCACTGTTTCCAGATATTTTAAATGTTGCATCAGTAAAAATGCATTGATTTACTGCTGAAGTTAAGTGTTTTAATATCTTAGAAGCAAGCTATTTACAAATTTAAATACTTTGGCTGATTTAATAGATTCCAAACTTCCAAAGTTTGAAACATTTTCTCCCATCCCCCCTAAATAACAACTTCACATGGTGGAAGTATACCATAATATGGTTAACTACTTTTGAGTTTTACCTTTAAATATCAATTCTTATAGAAGAGATTTAATTGTTTCTCACTTCTTCTTCTTTTTTTTTTTTTTTTTAAGAATTTATTTACAGAGAGAGAGAGAACACAAGCAGGGGGAGCAGCCGGCAGAGGGAGAAGCATTTCCCTCTGCCTGACCAAGGAGTCCAATGTGGGGCTCGATCCCAGGACACTGGGATCGTGACCTGAGCCCAAGGCAGGTGCTTAACTGACTGAGCCACCCAGGCACCCTTGTTTCTCACTTCTTTAAGGTCAGATAATCTATGCATCACTTAGAAATGATAGGCAGATTTCAAATGATGACATAAGAGGTAATAACATTCATGTTTGACATCCAGTAATGGCTATATCTGGACTCCATGGCAAACAAATGAATTCCAAGTGAGAATAGATACATTTTTAAAAATGTAATCAGCATATTAGAGATTTGTCAAATGATGTTACATATCTAAATCACTAAGAACAGATAATTATAGGCATTACTACATTTCCCAAACATCTAATTCTCTTCAGATGACAGTGCTTCCCAACCCTCTTGAAGTTAGGAATGGCCTTGACTTGGTTTGGCCATGAGTGAAATCTGGGCTCATGCACACGTGTATGCATGCACACACATACACACACACACATTCTCTGTGCCAAAGAACCTGATGAGAATATTACATTGATTGGACCACTTAGGGGTTTCTAATACTGTTTCCTGAAAATCAAGTAATCAAGTAACAGAAATAAAATTTGCAGAACACATCCATGATAAGCAATATTAAAATATTTCCTGGAATCCTTTCATTAGTTTAGGTGAAATATAGTAGTATTAAACTATAATTGATCTGAATGACATAAGCTATAGCATTTTCTTCAATTTATTTAATTGATAGTACCACTATGCATCCAGCCCCAACTACAACCCCTGTCAGATTGCATAAGACTAAGTGATTGGATTTCAGAAGGAAGCAAAGGTGGATCGAGTGATGAATTAAAATGTAACTATTCTGGTTAGCCTTAATCAGTGATGTCCTTACTCAGGTACCGTTCACTCTGATATGCCAAGTCTAGTTCCGCCATCAAGTACAGCACAATAAACAACTGCAGCAACGACAGCAGGCCCACCCACCGCAATCAGAAAAGGTGCGCTCCCTTCTCTATCTAGTATCTAAATCAGAACACCAATATATTGCTCAATGCTATTGTGCACACATAATTATAAATTTATCACACTCTGTGTTCTTTATTCCATATTGAGCAGGACCTCTGATTAGACTATATTTCCTGGAGTTGTACATCTCTTCTAAAGTGCCACATCTTTTTCTGCTGCTTGGTGCTGCAATAATATCTGAACAAATGGCAAGTTAATCTTGGCAACTCTAGAAGCAGTCATGAAAGCCTAACAAATTGAATGCAATAGCTTATTAGTTGTAATTGCTGTCTCTTTCCTGGTTTAGTTGTACCACTTTAAAAGAAATGTCATATAACAGTAGGAGAATAACTTCCTCTGCCTCTTGCAGACCTGTCACTTAGCCCGTTTTTCTCCCAGAATATTAGAAATATTTTATTAAGAATGGTGGCTGTTTTTTCCAGCCTAGTGTTTAATTGTTTACAATAAGCTTACACATGCATATTCATGCTCATGTCTCAACAAAGCTAATAAAGTAAATTTAGCATTTTCCCCCATTTTACAGATAAGGGAATGAGTCTCCAAGATGTTACATGACAAGTCAGTGACCATGATATAGCTATTAAATAGGAGATTAATGACCCAATTCCACTCTTTAATCTAGAACTTCAGCTTCTTACAGTAATCTATTCTGCCTAAAAACAGATAACAGTGTTTATTAAATATATATGTCAAGAAATGTTTATTAAATGCCCACTCTGGGCTAATCCCTTTGAGGTATCCAAACAGGGAACACTAACCTCTGCTCTGGAAAAGTATATAACATAATTGAAGAGACAGTTTATACTATGATCATGCAGAACAAATTGTAAGAATAATAAAATGTAACAAAATGCATAAAATGTAACAAAGCAAAAGAGTAACGTGATCTTAACATGGGCAATGCCATTGGATGGCTACCATCCCCAAACCCTTCTTCTCTCCTTCCCACTATAAAAGCAAAAGAGCCCATGTTTCACTTTCAAGCTTCCCTTGCAGCTAGAAGTAGTCATAGGATGTGTGATTCTAGCCTATGAAATCTAGATGGAAATCTGAGGAGGGGGATTTCTGCTAAAACCTTTTCCTTCCCAATATAAAGGGACAGATACAAATGGTGCAACCCTTGATTATTTTCTATTCTTTCTGCTCTGACTTCAGAAATAAGGGGAAGCATCCATTGCCACTTTTCAAACATGAGGGAGGGGCCATTGCTTAAAATAATTACAACATCTTCATTCCTCCAGACTTCTCACTAGGTGAGATAAAATATCCACTAATGGTTAAGCCATTGCTGTTTCTTGCAGCTGAATAAAACAGTAACTGATGCACATAAAAGCTATCAGATATTCAGCTCATCCCTGCTCCCCAAAAAGCTTTCTGACTAGCTTATCATCAGAGATGGGACTGACTGGGTTGGGATAATGAAGTTGATGAGGAAGGAGACATTTGGTTGGGTTGATGAGATAAAACAAGACCAGTGAAATCCTCAAATGCCAAGATGAGGCTCTTAGCTGTTGAACGGCAGAGTTACATGAAGAAAACACATTTTAAGAAAATCAATCTGCAGTGAGAGTGAGAAGGAGTGCTTAGCTAATTAATTAATTAAGAACTTTTCTACTTATCATTTTAGAGGTCATCATTTTTTTTTCCTTTTACACATTTCCAAATGCTACTATAAGCCCAACAATTATTGATAATGAAACTAAAAACCTAATATAAATTACGGTCAAAGTTAAAAATTCAAAAGAAAACCCACTTAAATATTTCTTAGTAAATACACATAAGATGAAAGGTAAAAAAATGAAGACTAGAGCCATCTGTGTAAAATAAAGAAAGAAAGGCTTATATTCTTTTATGTGAAATACCATAGAAAAAGCTTAGGTTCTATCTTTTTAAGGTTTTGCTCTTTATAAAATTAAAAAAAAATCTTGTAAGGTCCAATATTTGTGGTATTGAAATCTAGATGGAAATCTGGTTTCCTTTTCTCTTTATTTAACTTTAGATAAGTTTTGCAGTTTGTTTTGGTGATCTATGCTGTGCTTTATCAACTTACGATTTAAGTTAAAAGAATCTATAAAGTCTGTGAGTGTGTGTGTGTTAACTTCCCTATTTGTTTAGGGTTTCTCAAAAATTTTTGTGGTTGTTACAAATAAAAGTTTTCATGTTTAACATGAAAAAACAACTATTTTTTATTTTCCTTTTTTTTCCCCTATGGCTTTTATAAAATCTGTGTTCTATGTATCTAGTGTTCCCATCTTCATAGTTTTCCGATCCTCTTTTTCTTTACTGTATTTCAAAATGCTCTGTCTACAGAATTTCAGAGCTGAGAGGGATTTAGAGTCACATTCTCACTTCTTGATTCAATGGATGAGAAATCAGAGGCCCAAGGCTAAATAAATGAGTGGCTCAAGGAATCCAATTCTAGGTGAGAATTTGGACTAGAGTCACTACAATGTCTTAAATTTTAGCATGTAATGGTTTACCTACAGTAATCTCACTTTAAACATGGACGCTCCAGTCTTCACCTCTGGAGACTCTGATTTTGGAGGTCTACTAGAGTTGGTCCCTGGAAATCGCACTCTAAAAGTACTCTTCAGATGACTTTAAAGCAAATGATTTGTGGGCTACGTGTTGAAAAGCACTGAGTTCAATTCAACTAAAAAATCCACTCGATAATCTTTTCTTGTCAACATAAATGTATGACTTTTTGTATCTACTGATGGATAAGGATGAAAAACTTGTCTATCCTCTATAATATGGATTATGTCAGGCAGCAGGATTTCTAAGTTTAGATAATATTTCAGGTTAACTTTGACAACAAGCCACACCTCTTAATTATGCAAAGCAATCCTAAACAAACAGATGCAAAGCATGTGGAAAGGAGGCTCTCCTTTGTCAAGTGCTGACAGTCAAAATAAGCCAAATCATGATAGTGGATAAACAGGAAGTAACTTATGTAACTTATGTAAAATCTTGTTTATTAAAGTCTTTTTAATTGCAAAAAATATTCATCTCTTTGTATTTGCACTGTATTTCCTCAGAATATTAATAAGATATGAAGGTGACTCATTCTTGAACATACATTATTTTAATAAAGACATATACTTAAAGAAAGAGTTTAACTGGTTGTATTAGGCACACAATTTATTTATGAGTTATTCTTGGCAGGTAGAACATGTATACTGTACCAGATGTCACCGATTCCTTTATGGCAATGATTCAAATTGTAGGCATAATGTTGAAAGAGGAAAAATGAGCACTTAAAAGAAATATTTTGCAAATTGAATCCTATTTCCATTTTAACAAAATTATACTTTGCTGGTATGGGGAATACCAGATACAGACATTTGAGAAAATTAACAATGGTAAAAAATAAGGTTGAAGACCCTGTGTGATTAATGTTGTAAGTTGCACAGAAATATACATTTACAAAAATGCCTCATCCTTTTAATATATCAGGATTTTCTATTTTATCCGCAATACCTACAAAAGCAATCAGGTACCAAAAGAGACTCTCAACAAATTATCAGACATTCAAGTTAATACACTATGTCCATCAGAATTAGATCTCCCCTTGGGGTCATAAATATGTGACCATTTTTATTTTGAGAATGAAATATATGTTGGGTAGATTCACATGTGCATAGTTCTGCATCTAAGATGTGAAACCCCTTTCCTTTTAATTTCTTCGCACAATTGCATTGATGAACATTGATCCAAACTAAGGGAAATTCATTCAAGAGCAAGTGTTTAGTGCATGGGAGAAGTCATAAAGCCATCACTTTGTTATAAGAAAAGCTGGAAAGAGTGTGGAAGTTACAGAGAAATGTGTTCATTAAATATTTCAAGACTGAATAAGTATTTTCTGACTGTGGAATATAGAGGTTTTAGAGTTAATATTGTGCAGGAAGTAAGCAAAACATGGACCAGAACAATATATGTAAATTTGTGATAATACTGTAATGCAAAAAAGACCTAAGAATATAAGCACTTATGCGACGATCTTCCAGCAGGTTTTTTTTTTTTTTTTTTTTTTTTTTAAGATTTATTTATTTATTTGAGAGAGAGAGAATGCACAGCAGGAGGGGCAGAGGGAGAGGGAGAGAGAATCTGAAGCAGATTCCAGCACTGAGCGCAGAGCCTGACACCGGGCCCAATCTCACAATCCTGAGATTGAGACCTGGGCCGAAACCAGGAGTTGGATGAGCAATCGACTGTGCCACCCAGGCTCCCTACATCCTGCAAGTTTTAAAAGGACAATTGATTAAATAGAGAGAAGCAGTTTACTAAACCGCCATGGAGGTTTGGGAAATTCTTAATATTAACTCTAAACCGAAGAAGTTGCCAATGGTTTAGAGAAGAAAAGTTCACATATATGTGACGCCAAGAAGGAGGAAAAAGAGAAAATGACAAACACCTTCAACTTGGCATTAGAGGCTACGGAACTAGAAGTCAAGACACAGTGAGGGAAACTGAATGAGCTTGGATACTAACAGCCAAACGGAGCAAAGCTAATAAGAGATTAGGTGTTTGCAATGGCGGGTAAGCAAGGAAATCTATAAACACTTCTCTATAGGACAAAGAAAGTGGTAAACTACAAAGTTAGGTCAACATTTCATATAGTTACACATATAGTAAGATATTCATGTAGATATACATAAAAAGCATATTTATACTCTATATATTATTGAATTAATTAAGAATTAAGAAAGCCAGATAAGACTTTCCCCCCTTACAAAACAACAACTTAGTCAAATGACTGCCAACTTCTCATGACACTTCTGGGCTTCCTTTTTGAAATTCTCCTCAGATGCAGCTTACAATCCACAGAAGAGAAAAACTTCTCTTTCTGAAAGAACTGCACCACCTGAATTTTAACCAAAATGGATCTCATTTCATAATCTTGGCACTGTGTAACTTCTGGTTATATCCAAAAATCAAATTTACTCACCCGGGGCAAGAATTTTCAACACACTGAAATTCAAAGAATATTTACAAGCTAAAGCAAAACTAAAAAACAAGCTACTTAATTGAAAAATAAATAACCATAACCAACAGCAAGATCTTTATGAAGAAAATTATAAAGCTTTATTGAAAGTTATTAAAAAGGCCCAAGAAATGAAGTAATGCTTACAGTGGTCATCTATGAAAAGACTTAATATTGTAAAGATATTAGCTGTCTCCAAATTGACCTTAATGAAGAACAACTCTGTTAAAACACAATGAGTTTTATGATCAAATATCAGGCTGGTGCATAGATCAGTGCCACACACTAGATTTTGGGCATATTTTGGTCTGATAGAAGAAAGTGCCTCCCAAAATTTTAAAGAAAGAAAAACTCATATATATATACAAAAATAAGGGTAAATACAATAAAGGGATGGAATATGACTGTACAGATGAAAATTATAAAAGATTTTATAAAAGTAATTGATAAGAAGTTGGTTGAAAAAAGAAAGAGTGCTATGAATTGTGTAAGACTGTTGAATCACAGACCTGTACCTCTGAAACAAAAAATACATTGTATGTTAAAAAAAAAAAAAGAGAAGATAGTAGGAAGGGAAAAATGAAGGGGGGGGAAATCGGAAGGGGAGACGAACCATGAGAGACTATGGACTCTGAGAAACAAACTGAGGGTTCTAGAGGGGAGAGGGGTGGGGGGATGGGTTAGCCTGGTGATGGGTATTAAAGAGGGCACGTTCTGCATGGAGCACTGGGTGTTATGCACAAACAATGAATCATAGAACACTACATCAAAACTAATGATTTAATGTATGGTGATTAATATAACATAATAAAAAAAAACACACAATGAGTTTTTTAGTGGCAACTGATAAGCTGATTCTAACATGCCTTTGAAAAAGCAAGGTTAAATAGGCCAAAAAGAAAAAAAATACAGACACACACACATATACACAGTTTGGAATATTTATTCTCCCAATTATCAAGATTTATAATAAAGCCATAATATTTAGAAAGCATGGTATCAGCAAAAGGATATGCAAATGTCTACTATAAGAGGAAAAATCATCTAGAACCAGGTTCATGTGTTTATCAAACCTGACAGAGGACAGAAGTAGGACTGTGGAACAGTGGGGAAATGGAGCTGAGAAACCTGGTTATTAATGTAGGGGGAAAAAAAGCAAATCAGATTTAAATTTCACCCCATATTCAAAACTCTATTCCAGGTCTACAGAAAGCCTAAATGTAAAGAACAAAATTTTGAAGCTTTAAGACAAAAATAAGCTAGGGCGCCTGGGTGGCTCAGTTGGTTAAGCAACTGCCTTTGGCTCAGGTCATGATCCTGGAGTCCCTGGATCGAGTCCCGCATCGGGCTCCCTGCTTGGTGGGGAGTCTGCTTCTCCCTCTGACCCTCCCAACCCTCCCCCCTCTCATGTGCTCTCTCTCTCAGTCTCTCTCTCTCAAATAAATAAATAAAATCTTAAAAAAAAAAGACAAAAATAAGCTATAGGAAAATAGTTTAATGATTATAGGAAATAAAAGGATTTCATGAACAAAGCAAAAAAAAAAAAAGGAAAAATCATAAAAAAGGTCGAAAAATATAACTTCATTAAATTATTTAAAAGCTGGCCTTTAAGTAGCCTGAAAAGAGAATAGCATGGTTGCCAGAGAAAATAGGGGAAAACAGAATAATTACATAGGGCAGGGGCAGCAATGCACCACACAAAGGCCAAATGCAGTTGCTGCTTATTTTCATGCGGTCTGTGAGCTAAGAATGCTGTTTGTATTTTTAAATATTTGAAAAACTATCAAAAGAAGGATAATATTTCTTGACATGTGAAAATTGGTGAAATTCAAATTTGGATTATTGGAACACAGCCACACTTACTCCCTTTCATATTGTCTGTGGCTGCTTTCATGCTACATTAACAGAGCTGAGTAGTTGTGATAGAGACCATACGGCCCACAAAACTAGAAATATTTACTGTCTGGCTCTTCAGAGAAAAAGGTTGCTTACCCATGGTTCATAAAGAACTACACTGTTACTTATACACTACTCAAAACATCCCTACAGTTACTAGCATTTCTAATACACTGGTTCCGGTCTCTTGTAAAGCACCAACCACTCTGCTACCCAACTGCTCAATCCAAATACAAATTTCATAGTCAAATGTGAATGTGCATTTAACTATGAAACTCCATACTTAAGTTGCTACATGGGCTACCTATCACAGGAGAAGAGAAATCTGAGCTCTATGGCACCCCGCGTTGGCCCTGAGCTGGCTGTCCAGGCTTATCTCTGGCTCCCACTCACTGCCCACTACCTATTCTACCTTTAATAATCAGCTGTTCACATTTCTGTGTTCACGTCATGTCCTGAGCTTCCATGCATCCCTGGGTCTCCACACAACTTTTAAACTCTATCTTCTGCTGGAAATGCCTTCCCCAACACATTGACTTACCTATCTCTTCTCAAAACTCAGCTGCTATCTCATTTCCTTGAGGAAGCCATACTGGGGGCCTTGAGTGGAAATAAGCGGTCCTTTTCTCTGCTTCCTTAGCCCTCTTGCAGATCTTAATTATTCTTAACCTCAGCAGTTCGCATAATACATAGTAAATAGCAAAAAAAAAAGTACATCCAACTAAATGTTATTAATTCTGTTTTTTTTTTTTTAATTCCAAATTTACAGATATAAATAGGCTCAGAGAAGTTTAATATCTTGCTCAAGGACCACACAAGCTAATGAAAGGGTCTACACTGGCATTTAAACCCAGTTTTCAGTGGATCCAAAATTTTCAACAACTCCAAAATGTGGGCATTTTCCAACGTCATGCCGCTTAAAAATGTAGCTAACATGGCAGATGTCAAAAGCCGGGGGGGGGGGGGGGAAGAATGATGAGGAGTGAGACTGATGAATGGAAGGCGAACCAACTAGTTCAGTGCTGTTAGAAACAAACAAGTTCAGGAACTCTGGAATATCTACATCATCCCCCAGTCCTTCAATTAAGCCCACAGCCATGAAATGGGGCAGAGAATATTGGGAAGACTCTAGAGCATTTTGCTCAATGTGCCACTTCAAGATCATTAATGATAATATGCCTTGAGTTCCTGCAAACTGTTTCCAAAGGATCAGTTATTCCATTTCCTGCCGGTGTGCAGAGTGGAAAAGGGGCACAAGTTCCCTGGGCTCCTGATTTTGATCTTCGCCCTCCTAAAGATTTTGGTATTTCACCAGGCTAATCTTCTTAGCACCCTAAGCCAAGATTTGGTCTCTAATAACTCCTTTTCTTTCCTTTCAATTCTAACCCAGTTTTGGCAGCTAAAAGGAAGACTAAACAGAGAAAAAAAATGCTTAAACCACCTAATTGGTGTGATCGCATATTTTCTACTTCGTGAAGAGTAGTAGAAGCAATATTGACCCATCACTGACGGTTGACAGTAAAATGTCAAGACAGGGCTGCAACAATATTCTCTATAATGAACCAACTCTGAATACCAAGTCGAGCAGGCTAGTGGAAATCAAGTGAGAATGAAAAAGTATAAACACTTCTGATTAACAGCCAATAGCACCAGCTGGAGCAGACAATATAACACAAAAGGGTCAGCTCTAGTGCTGACAGGTTTGGTAAGGCAACCTCGTTAACAGCAAGATGAAACTTCATTTGCTCACAATCTCATAGGCTGTTTCAAAGACACCTTCTGCAAATTGACTTTAGGAGATGGAATTGCATTTAGCTTGACTTTTCTGGCAACAATAGAAAGAATTTCACCAAGTCTTTCTTGGTGCTTGCGGAAGTTCAGATTCAAAAGGAGAGCATGTGGTGAAATAAAACAGGAAGAAACCAATCACAAAGCTCCTATGGAAAGGAAGACCTGGAAGTTTTTGTTTGTTTGTTTTTAAATAAGTGGCTGAATGTACTTGGTTAGATGCTCACCTAAATGTCCAAGCAAGGAAAGAGAAGCTCGGGGAGAAAACAAACATGGAGCCTCATGGCATTCAGATTTAAGTACAAACAGTATTGACTAGGGCTCCAAAAGTGGCCATGAAGGAGGGATTTGGCACTAGCTGTTGAAAATGAAAGGATTTCACCCCTGATAGGTACAAAGAGCAATCTCATTGTCATACAGGACAGCAGAAAGAGTACTAGAATTTGTTTTCAGTCTGATACTATCGCTAGGTAGAGTTCTATGTCTTTCAGCAGGCCATTTTATTAAGCCAGGTTTCAGTTTCTCAATGGTAAAAAAGGTAAGTTAGATCACCGGTTCCAAGTGTGTATCAGAATCATGTGGAGGGGGGTGCGGAGCAAGATGGCAGAGGAGTAGGAGACCTGGATTTTGTCTGGTCCCAGGAATTCAGCTAGATAGGGATCAAACCATTCTGAACACCTACAAACTCAACAGGAGAGAGAAGAAAACAATAGCAACAACTCTCTAAACAGAAAAGCGACCACTTTCTGGAAGGTAGCATGTGCGGAGAAGTGAATCCGAGGCGATATTCGGGAGGATAGACGGCGGGGGAGGGGGCCTCCATCGGCCGCTACTGGCAAGTGATTGAGTCCCGGAGCACAAAATCAGGACTTTTAGAAGTCGGCTCCTCTGAGGGACGTTGCTCCAGTGGCTAAGCGGGGGGTGGAACCCTCCTGGGACAGTGTGGTCTCAGGACCCTTGGGGTCACAGAAAGACCGGGGGTGCCTAAGTGCGGCAGAGCGGGGAAGCTGGCTGCAGAGATGGCGCCAGGGAGTGGGCGCTCAGCTCGGGGTTGCCATAAACCGTGATCCGTGGCATAGTCAGGCCACTGCTCCTCCAGCAGGGACCCAAAAAGCGGCAGATCCGGGGAGACTCCCCTTTCTCCCCTGGGAGGAGCAGCACAGGAGCACACTGCAGGGATTTTCTGGGTTTGGAGACTCCACACCGGGTCGGGTGTCAGAGATAGAAACGCTTGGTCACAGGCCAGGTGAGCACGACTGCTTTTCTCTGGGGGTGCACTGAGGAGTGGGGCCCTGAGTTCTCAGCTCCTCCGGGGCAGAGATTGGGAGGCCACCATTTTGACTCTCAGGCTCCAAAGCTGTACGGAGGGTTGCAGGGAACAAAAGCTCCTGAGAGCAAACCCGAGCAGATTACTTAGCCCAGACCAGCAAGGGAGGGGCAATTCCGTCTCCGGCAAAGACATTTGGGAACCACGGCAACAGGCCCCTCCCCCAGAAGATCAGCAAGAACAGCCAGCCAAGACCAAGTTTACTGATCAATGAGAATGGCAGAACTCCAGTGCTAGGGGAGTAAGGCACATAGAATCCATGGCTTTTATACCATGAATCTTTAGTCCTTCAAAGTTAATTATTTTTTTAACTCTTTTTTTTTTTATTTTGTTGTCCCTTTTTCAACCATCTTATCAATCCCTTTTTTAAAAAACATTTTTATTTTTCATTTTTAGAGTCATATTCTATCCCTTCATAGTAGCTACCCTTATTTTTGGCATATATATATATATAAGTTGTTCTCTCTTTGAAATTTTGAGATAGTTTCTTCTAACAGATCAAAATATACCCTAAATCTCTAGTGTATGGTTTTGTTCTACTCTCCTGCCTGATCACATTCTCTCCCTTTTTTATTCTTTTTTTTTTAAATCCTTTCTTTTTTCAAACAACTTCTTATCAATTCCTTTTATAAAATTTTTTATAATTTTCATCTTTACAGTCATATTCCATCCCTTCATCATATCAACCCTTATTTTTGTACATGTATAATTTTTCTTTCTTTAAAATTTTGGGAGGCACTTTCTTCTAACACACCAAAATACACCCAAAATCTAATGTGTGGCAATGATCTATGCACCAGCCTGACCATATTTGATCATATTCTGGGTTTTTCTTTTGTTCTGTCTTTGTTTTTATCTTTTTCTTTTTTTTTTTCTTTTTTTCTTTCTTTCCCTTTCTTTTCCCCCAGCTTCAGGTCTTTTCTGATTTGTTTAGAGTATATTTTCTGGGGACATTGTTACCCTGTTACCATTTTGTTCTCTCATTAATCTATTCTCCTCTGCACAAAATGACAAGACAGAAAAAAATCACCCCAACAAAAAGAACAAGAGGCAGTCTGACTGCCAGGGACCTACTCAATACGGACATTAGTATGATGTCAGATCTAGAGTTCAGAATGATGACTTTACAGATACTAGCTAGGCTTGAAAAAAGCATGGAAGTTATTAGAGAAACCCTTTCTGGAGAAATTAAAGAACTAAAATCTAACCAAGTCAAAATCAAAAAGGCTATTAATGAGGTATAATCAAAAATGGGGGTGCTAACTGCTAGGATAAATGAGGCAGAAGAGAGAATCAGTGAAATAGAAGACCAAATGATGGAAAATAAAGAGGTTGAGAAAAAGAGAGATAAACAACTACTGGATCACGAGGGCAGAATTCGAGAGATAAGCGATACCATAAGACAAAAACAACATTAGAATAATTGGGATCCCAGAAGAAGAAGAAAGAGAGAGGGGGGCAGAAGGTATATTGGTGCAAATTATAGCAGACAACTACCCTAATTTGGGGAAGGAAACAGGCATCTCCAGGAAGCACAGAGAACCCCTCTCAAAATCAATAAAAGTAGGTCAACACCCTGACATCTAATAGTAAAACTTACGAGTCTCAGAGACAAAGAGAAAATCTGAAAAGCAGCTCAGGAGAAGAGATATGTAACCTACAATAGTAGAAACATTAGACTGGCAACAAACCTATCCACAGAGACCTGGCAGGCCAAGAAGGACTGGCATGATATATTCAGAGCACTAAACAAGAAAAATATGCAGCCAAGAATACTATATCCAGCTAGGCTGTCACTGAAAATAGAAGGAGAGATAAAAAGCTTCCAGGACAAACAAAAACTAAAGAAATTTGTAAACACGAAATCAACCCTACAAGAAATATTGAAAGGGGTCCTCTAAGCAAAGAGAGAGACTAAATGCAACATAGGCCAGAAAGGAACACAGACAATATACAGTAACAGTCACCTTACAGGCCATACAATGGCACTAAATTCCTATCTTTCAATAGTTACCCTGAATATAAATGGGCTAAATGCCCCAATCAAAAGACACAGGCTATCAGATTAGATTAAAAAACAAGACCCATTGATATGCTGTCTGCAAGATACTCATTTTAGACCCAAGACACCCCCAGATTGAAAGTGAGGGGGTGGAAAACCATTTACCATGCTAATGGACACCAAAAGAAAGCTGGGGTGGCAATCCTTATATCAGACAAATTAGATTTTAAACCAAAGACTGTAATAAGAGATAAGGAAGGACACTATAACCTACTTAAAGGGTCTATCCAACAAGAAGATCTAACAATTGTAAATATCTATGCCCCTAACATGGGAGCAGCCAATTATATAAGGCAATTAATAATAAAAGCAAAGAAACACATTGACAACAATACAATAATAGTGGGGGACTTTAACACCCCCCTCACTGAAATGGACAGATCATCTAAGCAAAAGATCAACAAGGAAATAAAGACTTTAAATGACACACTGGACCAAATGGACTTCACAGACATATTCAGAACATTGCATCCCAAAGCAACGGAATACACATTCTTCTCTAGTGCCCATGGAACATTCTCCAGAATCAATCACATCCTAAGTCACTAATCAGGTCTCAACCGGTACCAAAAGATTGGGATCATTCCTTGCCTATTTTCAGACCACAATGCTTTGAAACTAGAACTCAATCACAAGAGGGAAGTCGGAAAGAACTCAAATACATGGAGGCTAAAGAGCATCCTACTAAACAATGAATGGGTCAACCAGGAAATTAAAGAAGAATAAAAAAATTAATGGAAACAAATGAAAATGAAAACACAACTGTTCAAAATCTTTGGGATGCAGCAAAAGGCAGTCCTAATGGAAAGTATATAGCAATACAAGCCTTTCTCAAGAAACAAGAAAGGTCTCAAGTACACAACCTAACCCTACACCTAAAGGAGTTGGAGAAAGAACAGGAAATAAAGCCTAAACCCAGCAGGAGAAGAGAAATAATAAAGATCAGAGCAGAAATCAATGAAATAGAAACCAAAAACAGTAGAACAGATCAACAAAACTAGGAGCTGGTTCTTTGAAATAATTAATAAGATTGATAAACCCCTGGCCAGACTTATCAAAAAGAAAAGAGAAAGGACCCAAATCAACAAAATCATGAATCACAATCAACACCAAAGAAATACAAACAATTATAAGAACATGTTATGAGCAACTCTATGCCAGCAAATTCGATAACCTGGAAGAAATGGATGTATTCCTAGAGATGTATCAACTACCAAAACTGAACCAGGAAG